>NW_017676071.1:51692-52653 GCF_001879085.1 Nicotiana attenuata | reverse complement strand
GTTCATCTGTATTTCCCCTAAGCATGTCCCCTCCCCGCCTTAGCTGGTATTTTCTGTTGTTATTTCATTGTACTTGTTTATGCATATATACCTGCACAGGTTGTTTTTGGTAGGTCCTGTCTAGCCTCGTCACTACTTCGAAGGGGTTAGGCCAGGCACTTACCAACACATGGGGTCGGTTATGCTGATGCTACACTCTGTGCATTTTTGCACAGGTCCAGGTATTGAGCAGCAGCAGCAGCATTAGCACGGGGGCGAACCTTCAGTCCAGAGAGACCCGAGGTAGCTTGCAGGCGTCCGCAGGCCCGGCGTCTCCCGTCTATCTTTACATTTGGCTGTTATCTCATTGTACCCGAGATAAACAGATTATGTTTCTTTCATACTTTGTATGTAGTACTCCTTAGATGTTCGTGAGTATGTGACTCCAGTCCCGGGGTAGAGATATATGTGTTGGAACTTCTATATTATTGACCATCTATCTACATTTAAGTCTTCCGCTTATGATTCTAATTCCGTCGTTTTTATTTAATGTTGTTAATTGTTAAAAAGGAATAGGTGTTTAATGAAATTGCTAATTAAGTTGACTTGCCTAGCTCTCATTAGTAGGCGCCATCACGACTCCCGAGGGTGAAAAATCCGGGTCGTGACAAGTTGGTGTCAGAGCACTAGGTTACATAGGTCTCACAACTCACGGACAAACTCGGTAGAGTCTGAGGGATCGGTACGGAGACGTCTGTATTTATCCTCCAGAGGCTACAGAGTTAGGAAAACTTCACTTCTGTTCTTTCTTGTCGAGCGAATCTGTTTCCCCAAATACTGATTGTCTTTCCACTCTGTTCTTTCGCAGATGGCTAGAACACATGCTTCCTCTTCTACCGCGCAGCAGCCCGAGCCCCCAGCAGCAGCTCCTACGAGGGGCGAGAGGCCGAGGCCGGGCCGGACGAGGCGTCCTACTCCCCGT
>NW_017676071.1:45144-49066 GCF_001879085.1 Nicotiana attenuata | reverse complement strand
GTATTGATGCAGGATGGCAGAGTCATTGCTTATGCTTCGAGGCAGTTGAAGATCCACGAGAAGAATTACCCGGTTCATGATCTAGAGTTGGCGGCCATAGTTCATGCCTTGAAGATTTGGAGGCATTACCTATATGGTGTGACGTGTGAGGTGTACACCGATCACAAGAGTCTTCAGTACTTGTTCAAGCAGAAGGAGTTGAACTTGAGGCAGCGGAGGTGGTTGGAGCTATTGAAGGACTATGATGTTACTATTTTGTACCACCCGGGGAGAGCCAATGTGGTGGCCGATGCATTGAGTAGGAAGTCCGCCAGCATGGGTAGTCTTGCTTATGTTCCGGTCAGCCAGAGACCGCTTGCTTTGGATATTCAGGCCCTGGCCAATCGATTTGTGAGGTTGGACATTTCTGAGCCTAGCAGAGTGTTAGCTTGTACGGTCGCTCGTTCTTCATTATTGGAGCGTATCCGTGATCGGCAGTTTGATGATCCCCATTTGTGTGTCCTAAGAGACACGGTGCAGCGTGGAGGTGCCATGAAGGTAACCTTAGATGATGATGGTGTTTTGAGGTTGCAGGGGCGAGTTTGTGTGCCCAATGCCGATGGGATTCGAGAGTTGATCTTAGCGGAGGCCCGTAGTTCTCGGTATTCTATTCACCCGGGCGCCGAGAAGATGTATCAGGACTTGCGGCAGCTTTATTGGTGGCGTAGGATGAAGAAGGATATTGTTGCATATGTGGCTCGATGTTTGAACTGTCAGCAGGTTAAGTATGAGCATCAGAGGCCTGGTGGTTTGTTTCAGAGGATTGTGCTTCCCGAGTGGAAGTGGGAGAGGATTACCATAGATTTCGTTACTGGACTTCCGATGACTCGGAAGAAGTTTGATGCTATTTGGGTCATTGTTGATAGGCTGACCAAGTCAGCACATTTTATTCCTGTCGCAACCACTTATTCATTGGAGAGGTTAGCTGAGATCTACATCCAGAGATTGTTCGCCTTCATGGGGTGCCAATATCTATTATTTCGGATCGGGGTACGCAGTTTACCTCGCGTTTCTGGAGAGCAGTTCAGCAGGAGTTGGGCACCCAGGTTCAGTTGAGCACATCGTTCCATCCTCAGACGGACGGCCAGTCCGAGAGGACTATTAAGATATTGGAGGATATGCTCCGAGCCTGTGTCATTGATTTCGGAGGCTCGTGGGACCAGTTTTTGCCTTTAGCAGAGTTCGCCTACAACAACAGCTACCAGTCCAGCATTCAGATGGCTCCTTATGAGGCGCTGTATGGTAGGCGATGTCGGTCTCCAGTCGGATGGTTTGAGCCGGGAGAGGCTCGGTTATTGGGTATAGATTTAGTTCAGGAGGCCTTAGATAAGGTCAAGATCATTCAGGAGAGGCTTCGTTCAGCTCAGTCTAGGCAGAAGAGTTATGCGGACCATAAGGTTCGAGATGTAGCTTTCATGGTTGGTGAGCGGGTATTGCTCCGAGTGTCGCCTATGAAGGGCGTGATGAGATTTGGGAAGAAGGGCAAGCTTAGCCCTAGGTACATCGGCCCGTTTGAGATTCTTGATCGAGTGGGTGAGGTGGCTTATAGACTTGCGTTACTACCTAGCTTATCAGCTGTGCATCCAGTCTTCCATGTATCCATGATTCGGAGGTATCACGGCGATCCCACCCACGTGTTAGATTCAGTAATGTCCAGTTGGACAAGGACTTATCCTATGAGGAGGAGCCGGTAGCTATTCTGGACCGGCAGATTCGTCAGTTGAGATCCAAGAGTTTTCCTTCTGTTCGTGTTCAGTGGAGAGGTCAGCCTCCTGAGGCATCGACCTGGGAGTCCGAGTCTGATATGCGGAGTCGTTATCCCCATCTTTTCCCCGACTCAGGTACTCCTTTCTTTTGCCCGTTCGAGGACGAACGGTTGTTTTAAAGGTGGAGAATGTGATGACCCCTTTTGGGTCATCACCTGTATTCCTACTTCCTCTATACTTCTGAGGCCTTGGAAACCTCACTTGGGGGTTGCCTCGACTTGTATGCGCAGTCCGGGCGCATAACCAGAAAGTTTACATGTGAATTTGTGAGAAAAATAATAAAAATTTGATGTTTTAAATTGATCGAGTTTGACTTTGGTCAACGTTTTGGACAAACGGACCCAGACTCGTGGTTCGACAGTCCCGGAGGGTCCGTAGGAAACTTTGGGACTTGGGTGTGTGCCCAGAATCAAATTCCGAGGTTCCAAGTCCGAGAAATGAATTATTGTGTGAAATTGTTTTCTGAAAATAATTAAAGAATTTGAAAGTGTTATTTGTTTAGAAGACTGTGCTGTTGGGCTCGTATTTTGGTTCCGACGCCCGGCACAAGCCTTAAATATGAGTTAAGCAATTGCTGTGAAGTTTGGTTAGATTTGGACGTCATTTGACGTGTTTTGAGCTAGCAACAGTAAAATTTGATGTTTCATGGAAATTGGAAGGAAATCATCGGTCTTGAGGCCTAATTCGATGTTGTTTTGGCGATTTGATCGCACGGATGAGTCCGTAGGATGTTGTTGGAGTTATGTGCATGTTTGGTTTGGAGCCCCGAGGGCTCGGGTTTTGAGTGGGTCCCAGGAGGGTTTTAGACTTAAAAGCATCAGAAATTTGCAGGTCCAGGTGTTGTAGGCCCCAGCGCGGCCGCGATCATTTCTGCACGGTCCGCGCTGGAAAATCGCGCGGCCGCGGTGCATTTCTGTGCGGTCCGCGTGGCTAGGTTCAGAGGGCCAGTGAACTCTAGGTCAACCAGCGCGGCCGCGCACCAAATCAGTGCGGTCCGCGCTGGATAGGTTCAGAGAGTCGTTTTCCCTCCCTTCCTCGGCGCGGCCGCGGGGCATTTTTGCGCGGTCCGCGCCAATCCTTCAGCAAAGTATATAAATCTGAGATTTTCAGTCATTTTGCACTTTTTCAAAACCCAAAACATAAGAGGCGATTTTCCAAACGATTCTTCTCCTTCAAAACGATTGGTAAGTGATTTCTAACTTATTTTCCTTGCTTCTTAACATCTTTAAACATAATTTCAACTTCCAAACAAAGATTTTAATGGGGGAATTTGGGAATTTAGGGTAGAACTAGGGTTTCAAAATTTGGGGGTTTTGGACCTCAATTTGAGGTCCGATTCCAAAATAACTTATATATCTGAGTTCATGGGGGAATGGGTAGTCGGGTTTTGGTTCGAGCCTCGGGTTTTGACCACGTGGGCCCGGGGGCATTTTGGGGATTTTTGAACAAACTTTGGGAAATTCACTTTTCATGCATTCAAATTTATTAGATTAGCCTTTGTTGATACACTCAAGTAATTTGTGACTAGATTCGAGCGGTTTGGTGGTGAATCCGAAGGGTAAAGCTATACTAGAGGATTGAGTTGAGTTTGGAGCATTTGAGGTAAGTGTTTGTTCCAACTTTGGCTTGAGGGAATAGGATTAGGAGGTTATTTGCTACTTGCTAAATGTGGAGTATGGTGTATAGGCATGGTGACGGTTGTCTATGCACCGGAGTCTAGCATGACCGTGAGTCTTAATTGCTTTTAATTCGAATGATGCGACACAACTTCCTTGTTTAATTGATAAATTTCATATAATGTGAACGGTTGAGGAAGAATTGTGATTGGTATATTTTGGAGCGTTGGCTCGAACAAGAATGTGATAGTTCAGAAAGAAGTGATTTAAAAGAGGATGTGTTGTGATTATTCCCTTGCCGGGACGTGTAGACTATTATTATGTACTCTCCCTTGCCGGGATATTTGGGCTGTTAGCTGTACCCTTGCCGGGTTAAAGTGTTATGTTGTCAAATTCCCCTAATGGAGCCTTCTTTACAAAGTCAGATATTTTGAACTATAATATGGGATCGTGTGGCACGCCGACCACTTATATATTATGAAATGGGATCGTGTGGCACGC
>NW_017676071.1:43213-43937 GCF_001879085.1 Nicotiana attenuata | reverse complement strand
CTCTAACAATTATATTTCCTAATTAATTCTTAAAGAGAAATGCAAACTAATACCACAAAATGCAAAATGGACCCTTTTTGTTATTTTCTTAACATTTTGTTTTAATACTAAAATATGAAATTAAATCCTAAATGCAAAAATGCATATTTTTGTATTTTCATATGAATTAAAATGCACAAATAAAAATGCAACAATTACCAAAAAAAAAATGCCACAAAATTCACGAAAAATTACAAAATACTAAAGAAATTGTTTTGTTTGAAATTTTGGGAATTATTGCTTAGGGCAAAAATCACGTGCTCACAATGACCAGGTTGACCCAGAAGGGTGCCCAGTTCAGATGGTCGGATGAGTGTGAGGTGAGCTTTCAGAAGCTCAAGACAGCTCTGACTACGGCACCGGTATTGGTTTTGCCCACAGGTTCAGGGCCTTAAACAGTCTATTGTGATGCTTCCCGTATTGGGCTTGGTGCAGTATTGATGCAGGATGGCAGAGTCATAGCCTATGCTTCGAGGCAGCTGAAGATCCACGAGAAGAATTATCCGGTTCATGATCTAGAGTTGGCAGCCATTGTTCATGCTTTGAAGATTTGGAGGCATTACCTATATGGTGTGACGTGTGAGGTGTACACTGATCACAAGAGTCTTCAGTACTTGTTCAAGCAAAAAGAGTTGAATTTGAGGCAGAGGAGGTGGTTGGAGTTGCTGAAAGATTATGATGTTAC
>NW_017676071.1:0-43201 GCF_001879085.1 Nicotiana attenuata | reverse complement strand
GGGTGGCCGATGCATTGAGTAGGAACGTCCGCCAGCAGTGGGTAGTCTTGCTTATATTCCGGTCGGCCAGAGACCACTTGCTTTGGATATTCAGGCCTTGGCCAATCGATTTGTGAGGTTGGATATTTCTGAGCCTAGTAGAGTGTTAGCTTGCACGGTCGCTCGTTCTTCATTATTGGAGTGTACCTGTGATCGACAGTTTGATGACCCCCATTTGTGTGTCCTGAGAGACACGGTGCAGCGTGGAGGTGCCAAGAAGGTGACCTTAGATGATGAGGGTGTCTTAAGACTGCAGGGGCGAGTTTGTGTGCCCAATGTTGATGGGATTCGAGAGTTGATCTTAGCGGAGGCCCATAGTTCTCGGTATTCTATTCACCCGGGCGCCGCGAAGATGTATCAGGATCTGAGGCAGCATTACTGGTGGCGTAGGATGAAGAAGGATATTGTTGCATATGTGGCTCGATGTTTGAACTGTCAGCAGGTTAAGTATGAGCATCAGAGGCCTGGTGGACTGTTTCAGAGGATTGAGCTTCTCGAGTGGAAGTGGGAGAGGGTTACTATGGATTTTGTTACTGGGCTTCCGTTGACTCGAAAGAAGTTCGATGCGATATGGGTTATTGTTGATAGGTTGACCAAGTCAGCACATTTCATTCCTGTGGCAGTCTCCTATTCATCCGAAAGGTTAGCTGAGATTTATATCCGTGAGATTGTTCGCCTTCATGGTGTGCCGATCTATCATTTTGGATCGGGGTACGCAGTTTACCTCGCATTTCTGGGGTGCAGTTCAGCGAGAGTTGGGCACACGGGTTGAGTTGAGCACAGCGTTCCATCCTCAGACGGACGGTCAGTCCGAGCGGACTATTCAGATTTTGGAGGATATGCTCCGGGCTTGTGTTATCGACTTTGGAGGTTCGTGGGATCAGTTTTTGCCTTTAGCAGAGTTCGCTTACAACAACAGCTACCAGTCCAGCATTCAGATGGCTCCATATGAGGCGTTGTATGGTAGGCGATGTCGGCCTCCAGTTGGATGGTTTGAGCCGGGAGAGGCTCAGTTATTGGGTACAAATTTAGTTCAGGAGGCCTTAGATAAGGTCAAGATCATTCAGGACAGGCTTCGTTCGGCTCAGTCGCGGCAAAAGAGTTATGCAGATCGTAAGGTCCGGGATGTAGCTTTCATGGTTGGTGAGCGGGTCTTGCTCCGAGTGTCACCTATGAAGGGCGTGATGAGATTTGGGAAGAAGGGCAAGCTTAGCCCTAGGTTCATTGGCCCCTTTGAGATCCTTGATCGAGTGGGAGAGGAGGCTTATAGACTTGCCTTGCCGCCTAGCTTGTCAGCCGTGCATCCAGTGTTTCATGTGTCCATGCTTCGGAGGTATCACGGCGATCCAGCTCACGTGTTAGATTTCAGCACTGTCCAGTTGGACAAGGATCTGTCTTATGAGGAGGAGCCAGTAGCTATTCTAGACCGGCAGGTTCGACAGTTGAGGTCGAAGAGTTTTCCTTCAGTGCGTGTCTAGTGGAGAGGTCAGCCTCCTGAGGCATCGACCTGGGAGTCCGAGTCTGATATGCAGAGCCGTTATCCTCACCTATTTCCCGACTCAGGTACTTCTTTCTTTTGTCCGTTCGAGGACGAACGGTTGTTTAAGAGGTGGAGAATGTGATGACCAAAAGGGGTCATCACCTGTTTTCCCTTTCATTCCGTGCTTCCGAGTCCTTGAAAACCTCATTTTTACTTGCCTCAATTTACGTGCGCAGTCCGGGCGCGTAGCCGGAAAGCTTAAATATGAATTCTGTGTAAAAATTGATGAATTTTGATATTAATATGGTTAAAGTTGACTTTGGTCAACATTTTGGGTAAACGGACCCGGACCCGTGATTTGACGGTCCCGGAGGGTCCGTAGAAAAATATGGGACTCGGGCGTATGCCCGGAATCGAAATCCGAGGTCCCGAGCCCGAGAAATAAATTTTTAAAAGAAATTGTTTTTCTGAAATTTATATGGAAATTTGAAATGAAAGTGGATTAGAAAGCGTTGGTATCGGGCTCGTATTTTGATTTCGGCGCCCGGTACAGGTCTTATATGTGGTTTAAGCACTTCCTGTGAAATTTGGTCAAAATCGGACGTCGTTTGACGTGTTTCGGACCTAAATATCTAAAAATGAAGGTTTATGAAGTTTGATAAAAAAGTAATGATTTTGAGGTTTGATTCCTCGTTTTTGATGTTATTTTGGCAATTTGATCGCACGGTTAAGTTCGTAGGGTGTTGTTGAGTTAGTGTACGTGTTTGGTTAGGAGACCCGAGGGCTCGGGAGTGTTTTCGGGGGTGTTCGGGGTGGTTGAAACTTAGATAAAAATTGCAGAAAATCACTGCTGCTGCACCAGTTCTGGTGTAACCGCACCTGCGGTCCTTTGGCCGCAGATGCGGACTCGCAGGTGCGGACAGCGGGTCGCAGATGCGGTCTCCTTCACAGATGCGGATTCCTACCCCGCAGATGGGGATGCGGATTCCTACCCCGCAGATGCGGTCCGCAGAAGCGGATCTTTTCTTCGCAGGTGCGGCTCCAGCGGGGCCTAGCCATTTCCGCAGAAGCGCCCATTTTTCCGCACGTGCGGTGGCGCAGGTGCGACCCCTGTACCGCAGATGCGGAAGTCGGGCAGTGAGTCTTTTTAAAAACATAACTTCAGCGATTTTCTTTCAAACTTTCTCAACAATTAGAAGACTAGGGCGATTTTCTCAAGAGATTTTCTTCTCAAATCACAAGTAAGCACTTACTAACTTATTTCTTTCCATTATCTAGTGTTTTCATCAACTTTTATCAATAATCTTAGGGTTTTAATGGTAGAAAATTAGGGAAATGGGTAGAGTTAGGGTTTTTCAATTTTTCTTGATTTAGACCCCGTTTTGGGGTCGAATTTGAAAACAAATTATAAATTCGGGCTCGTGGGTGAATGGGGGGGGGGGGGTTTGGTCTTGGTCCGAACCTCGTGTTTTGATCAAGCGGGCCCGGGGGCATTTTTGAAAACTTTGGGAAGAAAGCTTGGAAATCTATATTTAGGCATTGGGTTTGATTAGTTTAGCTATTATTGATATTATAAAGTTGTTATTTCATAGATTTGATTGGGTTGGAGCCGAATTCAAAAGGGAAAGCGGTCGTTGTGGATTGATTTAGCCGTGGAAGTTGAGGTAAGTGTTTGGTCTAACTTTGGCTTGAGGGAATAGGAGTAGAGTCCTATTTGTTAATTGCTATTTGTCGAGTACGGTGTATAGGCATGGTGACGAGTATTTATACACTGGTGTCGAGCATGACCGTGAGTCCTAATTTGCCAAATTATCGAATTGGTAATTGTTATTTATGAGGAATTGGTTGGAAATCTTTAACACTGAGCCAGTAATTGTTGAGACTAAGTGTGGATTTAATTGTGTTAAGTAGAAATTGAATGAGTTTGGTTATAGCTGGATCTCCTTTGCCGGGATAGTTTGTTATATTACATTGCTCCCTTGCCGGGATAGTTATTATAACATCTTTCTCCCTTGCCGGGATTATGTTGTGTATTGTGTTGAAAGAAATGGGATCGTGTGGCACGCCGACCACGAGATATTAGGAAATGGGATCGTGTGGCACGCCAATCACGAGTTATTATGAAATGGGAACGTGTGGCACGCCGACCACATGATATTATTGTAATGGGAGCGTGTGGTACGCCTACCACGTGATATGAGGAAATGGGATCGTGTTGCATGCCTGCAACGAGAGGGAAATTGAAACAAGTGAAAGTGGTTTGTTCTCCCTTATTCTGTGTTAGAAGAAATCAGATGTAGTTTCTTTTGTTATTCCTGATATTCTGTTTTATCTGCTACCCCATAAGCATGTTTCCCCCTCCCAGTTTTAATTGTTTACTTTCCGCTATTATTTCGTTGTACTTGTATATATACCTGCACAGGCTTGTTTGGTAGTCTGGTCTAGCCTCGTCACTACTTCGCCGGGGTTAGGCCAGGCACTTACCAGCACATGGGGTCGGTTGTGCTGATGCTACACTCTGTGCATCTTTTTGCACCTCACAGCGCCGGAGCAGCAGCCTTTGGACAGCAGTAGGAGCGTTGGGAGTTGACTTCAGTCCAGAGACTCCGAGGTAGCCTTGTTGACGTCCGCATGGCCCGGAGTCTCTTCTATCCTTATTTCGTTTGTTGTCCTTGTACCGGAACAAACAGTATTGTATTTTATTCAGACTCTATTTTTAGTATTCTATAGACGTTCGTGAGTTAGTGACTCCAGTCTTGGGTAGAGGTTGTAATTGAATTTCCGTACTTGTTTTCAGTTCATTTATATTTAAAACTTTCGTTTTTATATTAAATGTATCATTGCCTTAATATTGTCGATGTGGCCTAAAAGGTTAATAATTAATTGGCTTGCCTAGCTCCTAATAGTAGGCGCCATCACGACTCCCGACGGTGGGAAATCCGGATCGTGACATTCTTAGTATGTTGTCCCAGCAGTGAGCAATATGTAAACTTTCATATATGAATGTCAATGGTTGTTAGAATTTTCTCTTGTTCAAATATACAATAACAACAACAATAAAAAATCCAGTGTACTCCCACAAGTGGGGTTTGAGGAGGGTAGTTAGTAAGCAACCTTACCCCTACCTTATGCAGGTAAAGAGGTTGTTTCCGATAGACCATCCGCTCAAGACAAGCATGCATAATCACAACAATATATAGAAAGAAAATGCAGTAGTATGAAAGTCAGGAAAGCAGTAACAACAGCAACAAGATAGTAAAAAAATCGAAACACAAGCAACATCAGATAGTAATAGCTCTTGTTCAGAGACATGTAAACTTTTTATACATGTATAACAATGCTTGTTATAACTTTCTATTGTTATTTAATTTTGGGGACATGGTTTGATTTTTATTTTTTATTGTCTGTAGGATAAAACGGTCATGACCTCAAAGTGTTTCGAAGATTAGCTATTCCCCGAAAGAAATATGATCCAAAAGTCACATGTTTGAGTGGCCATCTCCTTCCTTTTTTTTTTCCTTTCTAAATTTTTAGCATTGGGGTAGGATGAATTTCGATGGCTTGCAACTCAATTGTATGTTATCTTTTTTTTTTTTAAAAAAAAAAAACACTTACTTCCTATTTCTATTTATACATAAAACGATTATATAATACGGAAAAGGTATAATTAAACTTAGTGGTTCAAATAAAGATCAGATTCTCAAGACAGTATATCTTCTTGATGGCGAGATAATATTGATGGCGAAATCTAGGAAGTATAATCATGACTAATTTTAATTTTATTAATCTTGAGAAAGATCAAAGCCTCTTCCTCTGCCTCTTCTTCATTGTCTTCCTCTTTGTCGTCTTTCTCTTCCTCTTCCTCTTCCAATTTATGCTTGAGCACGGATCCCTGTTATATAAGAGAACTTTTTAATCTAAAATTTCAATATCTCGAGCTGATTTAAGTAGCAAAAATCATGAAGGATGTTTTTCTACCTATCTGATGTTTTTCTTTTTTGAGGAAAAAAAAGAAGAAAATGCCATGGACGATAGAATCAAGTACGGTTATGTACAATAACTTGGTCAAATTAAAAGATCGTCTTCACAATTAAAATATAGAAAATTCAATAAAATTTACATCAAATCCTGTTACACTGTGACTCAATAAATAAAATTTAATTTCATTACAACTCACATCATTTAACACGATTTGTGATTGAAATGGTTACAGAAGTTCAGTTATTGAATGAACACATGACTTAAGGAGATCGAACGAAAAACAAAATATTAAGAGTAGTTTCCCCTAATATGTACTTATTAAGGAGATCCAACTAATTAGTGATTGGTTAATGAGACAAAAATGATCTCTACAAAGATTTCAATAAAATGTTAATTTAAAGAAATATTAACCCAAATAGCTGTCCACTCAACCACTTAAACTAAAGTAGTCGGAGGATGTATAATATATGTATTATATGTGTATAATCAATATATTAATCTATGTATATGGCTAAAAAAAGTAAACAATAAATACGACTGACTATTTGTGTAAAGATAATGGTTTAAAGTAAATGAATGATATAAGAATTAAATTTAAGGAAGAAGATGTCTTACTATAAGGACCACAATGGAGGAACAACCATAGTTGTCTTGCATGTCCTGTTGAATTTGCTTGGCCAACAGATTCTGCACACCCACTTACATCAATAAGAGAAAGTGTGGTTATATTTGCAAAATCTTGAGGGACTGAATCCAAATAACAATAATGTCTAATAACTAGTCGTTCAAGGCAGGGAAAGTGATGACAACCGTGTCGCCAGTACTCAAAAAGCACTTCTTCCAGGTACAAGAACTTCAAGCGAGGAAAACCATGGTCTACTACTTGCCACTCTTTTCCTTTACAGGCACCACCTATTAGTTTAAGAACCTCGAGTTTGGGCAATTTACTACTCTCTCCGGTTCACAATAAGTGTCCAATTTACTTTTTCATTTTGGTTCAAAATAAGTGTCCAGTTATGTAATCAAGAAAGAATTCAATTTGTTTTTACAAAATAACCCCTATGTACATATCCTTAAAAAGTTTTCTTAATCCTCACATTAAATGTTTAATTAGGGGTAGTTTAGTCATAGTAGGTATTTTTGTATAGAATTTAGTATTTTCTAAAAGTAAATTGGACACTTATTGTGAACCGGAGGGAGTAACAATACTCAAATCCTTCCACTACAAAAAAGTCCTATAAAAAGTTAATGTCTTTAGGTTTTGTGAAAAAGCATCTGGAGTAGGAGCAAAGGTGGAACAACATGTGTAGGAGATGGACGTGGCATTTTCAGAAACCTCACAGGATCTTGTGGAATATTAGCACCCGAAGGCGTAATGCTTTCTAGAAAACAAGCATGATAATGTAGATGAGACATAAGAAACTCCAATTCCTCGAGTTGATCTAAGCAACGAAAATCATAGAGGTCTTTGCGACTACGAAAGTATTCTTCAACACCCCATATTTGCAACTCCTTTAAATTGGGAAATAGTCTGAAGAAAGATCCTGTACAATACCAAGGATTTCAACATGAGTGACGTTGCAAATTTTTGAGAACCAAGCTACTCTCTGTAAGCTCATGATAATGCAAGTAATTCCAGCCCAAATAGAGGTGCCTCAGTTGTGGCATAGTCAAAATTTCCGATGGTAATATCAGAGGATGTCGTGGGGCCTCGTAATGTGGCTGACCAAGAATAAAAGTTTCCAAATAACATAGTCTAGATATGGAAGGAGGAATGTCTATCGATGAGGGACTCTCTTTTCCTAGATAATAATGCACGGTAGGAGAAAGACGCAAAGCTAGGTATCTCAAGTGAATTAGATCAAGTATTCCAATGAAAAAACAATAAAGTTCATTAAAGTAAGATCTAGTACTCTTACTAGTTTGAAAGGCAACAACTCTGACATGAAACCTGACTTACTATTGGAAAAAAATAGAACGAGCCTCATTATTAGGACATCTAGCCAATTTTTTCACAATAATACGGTAGTTCAATTGAGGATTGGTCCGACCTCGACTATTTGAGGAACAATGCATAGATTGTGCACATGGATTTTGATCATTCTTTTCTCCAATAAAATTCACAATACTCATGTTTCAAGCTTCTTTCAAGCAGAGTTCACAGATCACATCATGCATTCTACAAAACTTGATACGTCCATCACCTGTCACATGGTGGATGGAAATTAAAATTCTATCTATTAGATCTTTTAGATATTTTTCTGCCACTTCTTCTACGCTTTTCATCTATTCTACCTTCAAAAATCCCTCTGCTTCCCATAATACCAAGAGTTTATCGACATTAATCTCTGCCTCCTCTGGGAAGATTGAAAAATACAGAAAACATGCTTTTAGGTGATGTGGTAAGTGATGGTAGCTGAAAGCAAGCACTCTCATGCATTGGACGTCAACATCAGTGCTGATCATTGAACTTACGTTCTCATCAACACTTTGTCACTCGTCCAATGCTTTACCAATTTTGGAGGGAAGTCCAGCAATCACAGTAATTGCTAGAGGTAATCCTCTGCATTTTGATGCAATTTGTTTTCCATTTTTTTCAAATTCAGGAGAGAACCAATCTTTCTCAAAGACCTTTCCGTGCAGTAAATCCCAACTTTCATTAAAATCTAAAAGGCTCATTTGACAAGGAAGGTTACCTGAGCTAGCATATTCAGCCACCTCTACATTCCGAGTGGTTAAGAGTATTCGGCCTCCACTGGTGTAGTCCTACTAGTACATTTCTCATGCAATACTCTTGTGAGATAGTAACTTTTGCACGAATGTCAAAGCGAGACATAATAAATGGATCACAACAAATTTTGTTAGCTAAAGTTGTCTTGCCGATGCCACCCATCCCTATAATAGAGACAACTTCTAGTTCACTTGATCCTCATGCAAGTTGATCCTGCATCATCTCGAACTCGCTTTCATGACCAACCATAATATTCTCAAACTCTACAGCACGTTCAAGTATACTGGCTATGGTGGCGGTGACTGATAGCTATGGTTTGCGATATATAATGATGGCTGATGTGGTATCATTGTGACTGTGGGTGTGTGATAATGGTGGTTAGTGATGATGAATTGTAACAAGTGCCTAGTGATGGTGGTGGTTGATTGCGATGATTCAGTGGTAGTGGTTGTGATTGAGGATGGTATGTGATTGTGGGTGGTGAATGGTGGTAGTTGAATAATGATGAATGGCGGCAACAGTTAGTAGTAAAAGTGGATGATAGCATGTTAATGATTATGATAGTTTATATGAGTCCACCAAACTATAGAGTACCAGGTCCTCTATGAGTTTCTACTGAGAATGCTAATAAAATAGTAAGTAAATAAGACAAGGAGATTTACGTGGAAAAATCCCTACTCAAGGGGATAAAAAATCACGACCTACACTGGTAGGATTTCAACTTCAATAAGAGCAACTTTCAGATTACAACCTATGCAATCTAGGAATTAAACTCTTAATCCCTCACTAACTCGTAATACACCTATTACAAGTCACTTTGCAATACACCTATTACAAAGACTTCAACTCATGACTAACTCTAGTCACGACACAAACACAGAGGGTTTATGATTTTACAGAGGGGTTCCTAAGTGACACTTCTAGCTAAGCAATTTAGGAATTACAATAAGAACAATTACAAAGTTACAACTCAACTAAGGAAAATAAAATACTAGATTTAGGAACTGGTCCGTAGTAGCATTTTACTTCGCTTCTTCAGGCTCTTGAGAGTTAAGTTCACTGTTTGCAGAAGGCTTGAATGCTTGAAGTGAATTCTCAAGTGTTTAACTGATGTTTTGTTATGCTCTTGTTAATACACCTTTGATGACATTAGTTGAATGATGTAAGCACTTGGTTGGTCAAAGAACAAGTGACTGCAAAACTGCTGCACTGTGCGCACTGTTCCTGTGGCAGTCACTTTCCAGCTGTGCACAGTTGAATTTCATACTGCTGTCAGGGAAACATAAGGGATCAGGTCCCTGTCTTGTTTCTCTATTTTCTACACTTGCAGCAGTCCACATTTGCTGGTGTTTTGGCTGGAATCCGTTCATTTGCAATGTGTACTAAGTGTGTTAGGTTCCCTATCTGGTTCTTGATAGTAAGTTTGTTAGATCATCAAAACATAAGGCAAAGACATTGAAACCCCATCAATTTCCCCCTTTTTGATGATGACAAACTTAGACATTGATAACATGTGATTAGAGCAGAAATAACCAGATGAGGTAACAGGAACTTCATAAGTTCCCCCTGACTTTATGCTTCCTCCTTAATCAGATCCCTGTTTCAATTATACTTCCCCCTTTTGACATCATTAAGAATACACAAGCAAGCAAACAACATAAAGAAGTCTAGCCTAGCTAACTCATGCCACATATGTGCACACAACATGATAGAGAAGAGAAACAGAGAATATAAGCATTGAGATAACAAAAGAGGATAGTTTTTATATGTAAAACATATGCCTGTGCTTAAAAAGCAAAGGCAAAATTGGACTGTTGGAATTGGGAGCAGTACTGATACATCCCATCCACATCAAAACAAAAGAAACAAAAACATTCGCCAAGTCATAAAGACAAAAATAGACAATCTAGAAACTGGTGACTGAAAGGGTTGCTTAGGGGGCACTAGGAGTATAGGGCTTGGAAGCTGCAGCAAGAGTTTGGAGAACTAGGTCTATTCGGGCATTGGCTGACTTTTGCTCATTGAGCAGTTCTGCTTCAGGTTCTCCACTTGTGCCCTGAGATCAACATTTTCTTTTGTCAAACGAACCGCTTCCTCACTTGACTCTAGAGCCCCTTGGGCCTGCTGACCTTCCAGGATAGCATTCCTAGCCTTCAACCTGCGAATTTCCTCAGTTGCACTAGTTTGGGCACTAATGAGCTGTGAGATTGTTGATGAATTGCCGAACACCCCATTCTTCTCGATGCACTCACACTTTTCCAAACTTGTTTGAGAAAAAGTCTGCTTCTTGGTTCCTACCTTGCCTTGCCCAGTGGCACTTTGAAAAACTTAAACACTTGAGTAAGTAGAAACCCATATGGAAGACCATGATTTCCATTCTTGAAGGTTGCTACCTTCTGCATATGTTCGATCATGATAGCAGGTAGGTTCACAAGGGTAAAGCCATCCAGTTGTTCCATTAGAAACATGTGACGACCCGAAGGGTCATCACCTGTTTTAAATGAATTCTGTGCTTCTGAGGCCTTGAAAACCTCATTTAGAGTTGCCTCGATTTGCGTGCGCAGTCCGGGCGCGTAGCCGGAAAGCTTAAATGTGAAATTCTATGAAAAATGCTAAATTTTGATGTTAAAATGAATAAATTTGACTTTGGTCAACATTTTGGATAAACAGACCCGGACCCGTGATTTGACGGTCCCGGAGGGTCCCTAGGAAAATATTGGACTTGGGAGTATGCCCGGAATCGAATTCCGAGGTCCCAAGCCCGAGGAATGAATTTTTTTGTAAAATTATTTTCTGAAATTTTTAAGGAAATTAGAAATGAAATTTGATTAGAAAGCGATGGTATCGGGCCCGTATTTTGGTTCCGGCGCCCGGTACAGGTCTTATATATGTTTTAAGTCCTTCCTGTGAAATTTGGTTGAAAACAGACGTCGTTTGACGTGATTCGGACTTAAATTGGAAAATTTGATGTTTTATGAAGTTTGAAAGAATTCATGGATTTTGAGGTTTAATTCGATGTTTAAGATGTTATTTTGGCGATTTGATCGCACGAATAAGTCCGTAGAATGTTTTTGAGGTTGTGTGTATATTTGGTTTGGAGCCCTGAGGGCTTGGGCGAGTTTTGGATAGGCCACGTGTGCATTTTTGGACTTTGAAAAATAGCTGGTGTGTTCTGATCTGGAGGCTTCGCATTTGCGAAGCCAGTCTCGCAAATGGGAGCTCGAAAATGCGAGCCATGAATGGAAAATGCGATGCCCGCCTAAATCCTCCGTGATCGCAAATGCGATCTCTTCTTCGCAATTGCGAAGTCGCAAATGCGACTATTGTTTCGCAAATGCGAAACTTTGGGATTTCAGAAGGGTTCGTAAATGCGAACCCCGTTTCGCAATTCCCACATCTGCAGAGGTCGGGGTTCGCAATTGCGAACCCCTGTTCGCAATTCCCATATCTGCAACCTGCATTTTCTATACTTAGTCAATTTTTAAGTCATTTTTACACCATTTTCAAAACACAACTCCTTTGGGCGATTTTTCAAGAACAAACCTTCTTCCAAATCAATTGTAAGTTAGTTTTTACTCATTTCTTTCAATCATTTACATCTTTTAACATGATTTCAACCTAAAATTAAAGATTTTCATGGGGGAAATTGGGTGTTTTGGGTAGAACCTAGGTTTTTCAAAAATTGGGGATTTGGACCTCAATTTGAGATCCGATATCAAAACAAATTACATGTTTGAGTTCGTGGGGGAATGGGTAATCGGGTTTTGGTTCGAACCTCGGGTTTTGACCACGTGGGCCCGGGGGCAATTTTCGACTTTTTGGGTAAAACTTGGGAAAACTCATTTTCATGCATTGGAGTTGATTCATTTAGTGTTTATTAATGTAATTAAGTAATTTGTGATTAGATACGAGCGAATTGGAGGTGGAATCGCGGGGTAAAGCTATAATTGAGGCTTGAGTTGTATTCAAGGCATTGAGGTAAGTGTTTGGTTTAACCCTAGCTTGAGGGACTAGGAGTTGAGTCTTATTTGCTAATTCCTTCTTGTTGAGTATGACGTATAGGCATGGTGACGAGTATCTATATGTTGGTGTCGAGCATGACCGTGAGTCTTAAATAGATAGTTGTTGTGTTCTTAAATGACACTTTGGATGCATTAAATTGATGATTCTGGATATTGAGTAGAGATTTAGTCTATTCTCGTGGACTTTATTTATGCTTGAGTACTGGTATTAATCGAGCTGAGTAAGATTTGAGCTAGGACTTGGTTATAGCTGATTCTCCCTTGCCGGGATGGTTATTTTGATATTGTTGTTCCCTTACCGGGAAATTATTATTATATTGCTTTGTTTTCCTTCCCGAAATTTTATTGTGACTTTGTGTTGAATTGAAATGGGAGCGGGTGGTACGCCTACCACAAGTTATTGATTGAAATGGGAGCGGTTGGTACGCCTACCACAAGATATTGATGAAATGGGAGCGGGTGGTACGCATACTACAAGATATTGATTGAAATGGGAGCGGGTGGTACGCCTACCACAAGATATTGATGAAATGGGAGCGGGTGGTATGCCTACCACAAGATATTGATGAAATGGGAGCGGGTGGTACGCCTACCACGAGATTTGATGAAATGGGAGCGGGTGGTACGCCTACCACGAAAACATTGAGGAATGGGATCGGGTTGCACGCCTGCAACGAGATGTGTACTAACAGTGAAATCTGCTTTTATTTCCTTTATCCGTGTTAGAGTTAATTTATTGATGTTCCTTATTATTCTCTTGAATTTCTGTATTATCTGTTATCCCCGAAGCATGTTCCCTTCCCATTTAAAAATGTTTATTCTTGTTATTTTACCGCTGTAGATGTATATATAACTGCACAGGTTTATGTGGTAGTCCGGTCTAGCCTCGTCACTACTTCGCCGGGGTTAGGCTAGGCACTTACCAGCACATGGGGTCGGTTGTGCTGATGCTACACTCTGTGCTCTTTTGCACAGATCCAGGTGTCGGAGCAGCTTACGGTGCACAGCAGTAGTTAGGGAGCCGACCTTCAGTCCACGAGACTCCGAGGTAGCCTTGCTGGCGTCCGCAGGCCCGGCGTCTCTTCTTTCAGTTTTCATGTTCTATAGACATTTGTATTCGAGACAGACTATATCCATTATTTCAAACTCTTATTTGTAGTAATTCTAGACAGTCCGTGTATTGTTGTGACACCAGGTGCTGGGTAGAGACATGTATTGGCTTTCTAGACGTTGTTTCTATGTTTAGTTCAGACTTCCGCTAAATTTTACTTTTCTTTGTCTTTTTAACTGCTTATTCATTGATAATTTAATTGTTTAATCATGTATAAAACAAGATAGGTTAATGTTTGTAAAGGTTCTTGGCTTGCCTAGTTACCACGAGTAGGCGCCATCACGACCACGAGGGTGGGAAATCCGGGTCGTGACAAAACAGGTCAGACTTGGAAGTCATGGACCTCCTCTCTGTGCAAGGCAGCAGAACTTTGTTCACCAACTCAAAGAGCAACTGATAAATAGGGAGTAAAGCCTTCTTGTGAATCTGGTCCCCCTTTTGGTTCGTATTATCCTTTACCACAGCATTCCGGAAGTTATACCCACACGCATCTTTCACACTAGACACAACAACCATAGGGACTTTAAGAATATCCCCAAGCAGACTCACATCAAACACAATGTCCACCTTATTCAGCAAAGCACATATATAGTCGGTATCAACAGGAAAGAGGCTGGCATAAAAGCTTTGAACCTCATCCTCATACACTTTGGGTGCATCCATTTGGAACAGATGCCCCCATCATTGAAACTCAACCATTGCAAGGACTTGTCACATACCAGCCATATTAGAAATTGCTGGGTCAAAAGTGCGACCCAGCAGGACCTTTTGGTGCCTTAATCGTTCTGAAGCAGAACTAGTTTCACTCCTCATCTTTTTCACAGAACCAGGTTCCTTAATGGGTTCCGACTTTCTCTTGCCAGACTTCATACCACTTGACTTTTCTTTTCCCTTTAACTTGACCAACACATCCTCATCAGAAACAGAGGGCTCACTCACAACATCCTTCAATTTTGAAGTGAGGGTTGTAACATTCTCTACTAAAACAAATTGCTTCTTCTTCTGGGACCTTCTCACTAAGGAACTAGGTTCCTCTGTTGTGTCCTCCTCAACTTCCACCACGGGGATAGCCTTGTCACAAACTATGTCATTGTCTTTCACCAGTCTCCTCTTTTTCTTCTTACTGCTTTTTCTGCTCTTTTGAAGGGCAGAGTCATAGGCTGCCTTTGCTTGCAACCTAGTAGTAGGTCGCTTGGTAGAAGACTCAGGAGTGGACACTACCCTTCGCTTGACTATGAAAGCATCAAGAGCAATGTTGTCTTGATCCTCCTCATCACTAGACCTCATCTTAGGGACTAGAATGTCCAAGGGCTCAACAGAAAATGGAGGAGGGGATGCAGGAGCAGAACTGGCATGGGAGTGAGAACCCTAACCTGTTTCCTACCGAAGAGGGGTTAGGTTACGCACGAGAGGGCCCAATAGTTTCTGCTTGTGCAGACCCTTCAATAGCGACCATGGCTCCTTCTCCCATCAGTCCCTATGTCTCGTTCCTCTGAGACATGGGTGCACCAGAAATTATCTCATGTAAGACTCCATCAGCAGATACCACAAAGATGGTCGCTAAATTTTCATCCTCAATAGGCTCTATGGCCACCACAGAATCTGAAGCAACAATGGCGGAAACCTCTGTGACCTTAGCACTTTTACCCTGTTCTCCACTTTTCCCTTGATCAATAGGAATATCAGAAGGTAGAGAAGAAGGATCAACGACTTTAGGGGGTTCTGAGATAGTCGCCTTAGAATTGGAGGGTGACGAGAAATCTGGGTTAGGGGTGATATCAGTGATGAGGACATGGATAGTTACAAATGACTCATCGAGGATAAAGGGCTCACTGGGTTTTTCAGTGTTAGTGACGACGGAGGGAGGAATTTCGGGGTTTGTGTCAGCCATTGAAGAGATAGAGAGAAATATCTTCGGAGAGATTATAATGGAGGACTATGGTCTGTGAAGAACGGAGAGGACCAGCTCCTGTGTTCCCTTAAGGTATCTCAAAATTCTTTTAGCAGCCTTCAGATGAGATTCCTTGGGATTTGATTGAAACCT
Organism: Nicotiana attenuata; assembly: GCF_001879085.1. Lineage (NCBI taxonomy): Eukaryota > Viridiplantae > Streptophyta > Magnoliopsida > Solanales > Solanaceae > Nicotiana > Nicotiana attenuata. Next base: position 27,793 of record NW_017676071.1, on the reverse strand, counting down.
TGCACGTAGCCCCACACTAAAGATAATATCGGGTCTGCTGGTAGTGAGATAGAGAAGAGACCCAATAATGCCTCTATACATAGTTTGATTCACAGGAGATCCACTTTCATCCATGTCGAGTCGAGTCGAGTAGCCGTAGCAATGGGAGTGTCTATCACTTTTGATGCTTCTATATCAAACCTCTTCAAGAGCTCCTTGATGTATTTTTGCTGACAAATGAACGTACCCTTCGCGGACTACTTCACTTGAAGACACAAGAAGAAATTCAGCTCCCCCATCATGCTCATTTCAAACTCACTTCCCATGAGTTTTGCAAATTCTTCACACAGAGAATCAGTTGTTGCCCCAAAAATGATATCATCAACATAGACTTGAACAATGAGCAAGTTCCTTCCTCGTTTCTTCAGGAACAAGGTGTTGTCCATTTCCCTCTTGTAAAACGATTTTCTAAGAGTAACTTTGACAACCTTTCATACCAAGCTCGAGGAGCCTGCTTCAACCCAGACAATGCTATGTCCAGTTTGAACACATATTCAGGGTGTTCACGGCATTCAGAACCTGGAGGTTGCTTTACATAGACTTCTTCCTTAAGAATTCCATTTGGAAATGCGCTTTTGACATCCATTTGGAACATAGTGAATTCCATATGAGATGCAAAGGCGATTAAGATTCTAATAGCTTCCATGCGAGCAACCAGAGCAGACGTCTTATCATAATCAATCCCTTCCTCCTGATTGTAACCTTGAACCACTAGCCTGGCCTTATTCCTTGTAGTGTTTCCATGTTCATCAAGCTTATTTCTGAATACCCACTTGGTTCCTATAATGGTTCGATCTGAGGTCCTAGGTACCAGGTGCCATACATTGTTCCTTTCAAACTAATGCAGCTCATCTTGCATATGTAATCCAATATGCATCTTTGAAGGCTTCCTTGATATTTTTGGGTTCTATTTGGGAAAGAAAGGCTGAGAAGGCAAGTAATTTCTGGCTTTTGATCTGGTTTGCACTCCAGAATCTAGAGGGGTAATTATGTTGTCAAGAGGATGAGAGCTTTTGTGGTTCCAGTTTGACATTTGAGGTTTATTTATAGAGGAGCAAGGTATATTTGACTGGTTACCTTGTGTTCTTCTCTCCGGTACTTGTGGAGTACCCTACACTGCATCAGCCACTCTTTCTTCAGCTTTAGTAGTTGTAATTAAGGACCAGGTTCTCTTGAGGAAGAGGCAGCATTGTCTTCACTTGGCTTATCATATCTTCCTTTCCATTTGTCATGTCAATGACTTCACCTGGAACCAGTAAGGGCTCTCCATCTTGATCATCCTTGGTACTTTTCTCACAAGAGGGATAGGACTCATCAAAGATGAAATGAACACTTTCCTCAACACATTGAGTCTGCTTGTTGTAAATCTTGTAAGCTTTGCTTTGAGAAAAGTACCCTAGAAAGATTCCTTCATCACTCTTGGCATCAAACTTACCAAGTTGATCCTTTCCATTGTTGAGAACATAGCAATTGCACCCAAATGTTCTTAGGTGAGTCAGCTTGGGTTTCCTTCCATTCAACAACTCATAGGGAGTTTTGTTCAAGAGAGATCTGATCATGCACCTGTTCACCAAGTAGCAGGCAGTGTTGACAGATTCAACCCAGAAGATCTTTGCAATCCCACTGTCGATCAGCATAGTTCTTGCCATTTCTTCCAGAGTTCTATTCTTCCTTTCCATAACTCCATTTTGCTGGGGAGTTCTTGGAGCTGAGAAGTTGTGGGTAATGCCATTTTCATTACAGAACTCATCAAATTTGACATTGTCAAATTTTGTTCCATGATCTGATCTGATACATGCTACTCTAGACTCCATCTTCACCTGGATTTTCTTCACAAAGGCCACAAATACCTCAAAGGTTTCATCTTTTGTTTTGAGAAACAGAGTCCATGTGAATCTGGAGTAGTCATCCACTATCACAAAGATGTATCTTTTTCCTCCCCTACTTTGCACTCTCATGGGGCCACATAGATCCATATGAAGAAGATCGAGTGGTTTTGAGGTGCTGACATCCTTTATAGGCTTAAAAGAGGGCTTCACATGCTTTCCTCTAGCACAAGCATCACACACTTTCTGCACTTTGAACTTTGACATGGGCAGACCACAGACCAGGTCCTTCTGAATTACTTTATTCAGAAGAGAGAAGCTTGCGTGCCCTAATCTTCTGTGCCAGAGTTCAGCATCATCATCAACACCTTTCAGACAACTCATATCACCACTTTGTATAGACTCGAAATCAGCAACATAGATGTTCTTTTATCTCTTGGCCACAAGTAACACTTCACCAGTTTCCAGATTAGTAACTGTACATATTTTGGACAAGAACTCCACCTTGTTTCCTTTATCACATATCTGAGAGACACTCAAGAGACTTTAGTTAAGACCATTGACATATTACACATTCTCAATAGAGTGAGTGAGTGATTTCCCGACTTTTCCAACTCCAAGAATGTACCCCTTTTTCCCATTGCCAAAGGATATACTCCCTCTTTGCAAGGCTTTTAGTGAAAGGAAGTCCATGGTGTTCCCAGTCATGTGCTTTGAACATCTACTATCCATGAACCATTGCAGACTACTTCCTTTCACTGTTCCCTGCACAAGGAAATCAAGAGTTAGTTTTAGGAACCCAAACAAATTTGGGTCCCTTGTAGTAGGCAAGGGGGTGAATAAGAGCTCTCTTAGTCCATGCAGGTAATATGCATTTTTTGTGAGTGGCACCTGGTCCTCTTTTAGAAGTTACATTTTTAGCAAACACTTTGTTTTTCTGAATAGACTGGACCCTGGCTTGGCAATTTTCCTTAAAATGCCCATTGTTCCCACAGTTGGTACACAACCAGTTATCCGGTACAGTAAAATACTTGCTATGGGGGTTGTAAGGGGTTTTCTCCATTTGGAACCCTATTCCCCACCCGTTTCCACTATTATTGGCATATATGACAGTGATAGCTTCTGAGGACCAGGTCCACTTTAGGGACTTTTCAAGATCATTTTTTACTCTTTCCAGTTCAGTTTGGAGATGCTTGTTTTTCTCAGTTTCAACACACAGGCTAGTTCTCAGAGTCTTCAACTCATCTTCAAGCCTAATGTGTTCCTCACTGGCTACCTCTTTTCCTTTTCCAGAATTTCCAGGTTTATACTCAGTTCCTAGTCCCTCTATTATTTCTCTCAGGTCTGCAATCACTACCAAGAGGTCATCTCTTTCTTCCTCAATTTCAGTCACTCCCTTCACTAAGGCCTCCTTTCTTTACTGAAGTTCTCAATGGTTTCCTTATGGTCAACAGCTACCACCACTAAGTCATCTCTTTTATGTTCTATGTTAGCAATTTTTTCGGTTAAAACAAATTTTCTTTCTCCAACTCACAAATGGTTTCCTTGAGATAACCTACACACACCACCAGATCATCTCTAGTTTGTTCAGGTTCTCCTAGCTCTAAGGTCAAGGCATCCTTATCCTCCACAAGACCATGATAGGCATCAATCAGTACACTAGCTAAAAACATGAGTTTCTTAGGAGAGTAGGATTTCAGATTTCTCTAAACATCCCTGAAATTTACCTCACTGCTGTCATCGTCTTCATCATCATCTGATTTGGCCATCAAAGCAAATATTGAATCATATTCATTTTCCTCACTTTCAACTGTCATCATGGAGCTGTCACCTGCATCATTTTCATCTTCAGACTCACTAGAGGAGTCTCCCCATGCTGCAAGAGCCTGTTTCACCATATTGTCAGCATATCTCTTACTTTTGAAGTGCTTGTCAGGAACCAGGTTCCTCTTGGCTGTTTTTTCAGGATTATACTTGGAGTGTTCTTGCTTTAGGAGAGGACAATCTTTGATGAAGTGTCCTGGCTTTCCACACTTGTGGCAGAGTTCATAGTTCTTTGGTTTGCTGGAGTTTCCCTTTTTAGGTATACCACTATTTCTTCGAACCATCTTTTGAAATCTTTTAGTGAGATAAGCCATATCACTATCTTCTTCACCTGAGTCATTGTTTTCAGCCTTGAGCACCAGGTTCTTCTCTTTCTTTGGCTCTCTTCTTTCACTGTCTTTCCTTCTTTTCTTCTCGTATGTCTTCAGATTTCCAATCAGCTCATCCATGGTTAGAGCTTGTAAATCTTTAGCTTCAGTGATGGCATTCACCTTACTCTCCCAAGAGCTAGGTAGAACACTGAGAACCTTCCTTACAAGCTTGTTTCTAGGAATAGCTTCTCCCAGTGAAAGAAGCTCATTTATGATAGATGTGAATCTAGTGTGCATATCTTGTATAGACTCATTATCCTTCATCCTGAAAAGCTCATACTTGGTCGTGAGCATGTCAATCTTGGATTGTTTGACCTGAGTAGTTCCTTCATGTGCCGTTTGCAATGCTTCCCATATTTCCCTGGTAGATTGACAGGCTGAGATTCTATTGTACTTATCAGGTCCTATACCACATACCAAGATCTACTTGGCACGAAAGTTCTATTCAACAACTTTTCTGTCAATATCGCTGTATTCTTTTCTGGTTTGTGGCACCATTGGTCCAGATTCTCCAAGCTTCTTCATAGGAACTTGGACCATCACAAATGACGTACTACAGCTCTGAGTCTTATACCATTATAAAATCATGCATACGAGTCTTCTACCAGCCGTAATACTGACCATTGAATCTAGGAGGTCTGTAGGTTGATTGTCCTTCCTCAAAGCTAGGTGGAGTAGCCATTGAGATCCTTTCTAGGTGTTAACCTTTTAGAAAGAACCCGCTCTGATACCAATTGATAATTTATATGAGTTCACCAAACTATAGAGTACCAGGTCCTCTATGAGTTTCCATTGAGAATGCTAAGAAAACAGTAAGTAAATAAGACAGGGAGTTTTACGTGGAAAAATCCCTGCTCAAGGGGATAAAAAACCATGACCTACACTAGTAGGATTTAAACTTCACTATGAGCAACTTTCAGATTACAACCTATGCAATCTATGAATTAAACTTTTAATCCCTCACTAACTCGTAATATACCTATTACAAGCCACTTTGCAATACACCTATTACAAAGACTTCAACTCATGACTAACTCTAGTAACGACACAAACTTAGAGGATTTATGATTTTACAAAGGGGTTCCTAAGTGACGCTTCTAGCTAAGCTATTTAGGAATTACAATAAGAAAAATTACAAAGTTACAACTCAACTAAGGACAACAAAATACTAGATTTAGGAACTGGTCCGTAGTAGCATTTTACTTTGTTCTTCAGGCTCTTGAGAATTAAGTTCACTGTTTGCAGAATGCTTGAATGCTTGAAGTGAATTCTCAAGTGTTCAAGTGATGTTTTGTTATAATGCTCTTGTTAATACGCCTTTGATGACATCACTTGAATGATGTAAGCACTTGGCTGGTCAAAGAACAAGTGACTGCAAAACTATTGCACTGTGTGCACTATTCCTGTGGCAGTCACTTTCCAGCTGTGCATAGTTGACTTTCGTACTGCTGTCAGGGAAACATAAGGGATCAGGTCCCTGTCTTGTTTCTCTATTTTCTACACTTGCAGCAGTTCATTAGCTGGAGTTCTGATTGGAATCCGTTCATTTGCAATGTGTACCAAGTGTGTCAGGTTCCCTATCTGGTTCTTGACAGTAAGTTTGTTAGATCATCAAAACATAAGGCAAAGACATTGAAACCCCATCAGATTATATATATTAAGATTTTGTTATAGGTTTTGATCACTCAAATCTATTGCACACTAGAGCGTGTTGTGTATTTTACAATATGTACAACAGATTGGAAGATAAAAATTATATAGGACAGACACTATATAAAAGATAATATACAATTGAATTACAAGCCATTCAAAATCCAAATTCATCCTACCCCCTTGCTAAAAGTTTAGAAAGGAAACAGAAAAAGGAAGGAGATGGCCACTCAACATGTGACTTTTGAATCGATATTTCTTTCAAAGAACTAGCTAATCTTTAAAACACCTTAAGGTCATGACCCGTTTTATCCCACAGACAAATAAAGGGTAAAAATAAAATCATATCCCCAAAATTAAGGAACAATAGAAAATTATAACAACAAGCATTGCCATACAGATATAAGAAGTTTACATATCTCTGAACAAGAGCTATTACTATCTAATGTTTCTTGTGTTTTGGCTTTTCTTTTATACTGCTACCCTGATTTTGACACTACTGCATTTTATTTCTATATGTTGTTGTGATTATACATGCTTGTCTTGAACCGACGATCTATTGGAAACAACATTTGTACCTGCATAAGGTAGGGATAAGGCTGCATACTAACTACCCTCCCCAAACTCCACTTGTGGGAGTACATTGGATTTGTTGCTGTTGTTATTGTTGTATATCTGAACAAGAGAAAATTATAGCAAGCATTGGGATGCATATATGGAAAGTTTACATATTTCTCACTACTGGGACAACATAGTAAGAGTCATAGACATTTAAGACTTAAGAGGATTGTTAACGTTAGAAGCTAACTTAAGACGTAAAAGAATGCAAAACAATTAAAACTTAAGAAACACACACAAGAAATTAGCAGCAAAGAAATGGTGTCTGGCTCCTATATTTCAACTACTACAAAGATCCAAAGCATATGAAATTAAGTGAAATGTTCTCTTGAGATGGTATAGTATATGTCTTTCCACTTTCTACCACAAAGGAAGTTTTCACACCAACTGCACCTAATTGTCCTCATAAAGAAATAGCGCAAATGTGCACACACTGCGCAGTTAAACAAGCCAAAGTTGATATATCCGGCAATCTTAAAGATTTCTTCGTTACAAGAAAACTGAGATAAGACTCAGGCTAAAGCAAAGGCACTTCTGCCTTCCAAACTGAATGGTAGGGAATATTCTACATTTATTTAGAAGATTAACATTTATTTACATGATAATTAGCATTTACTAGAGTTATGTATTGTCATATTTGTATCTTTGTATTTATTGCATTTCCATATGATATAATTTAAGAGTTCACCAAACTATATAGAGAACTAGGTTCTCTATTAGTTTCCACCAAACGCACGCACACTGCAGTAAGTAAATGACAAAAGGAATTATACGTGGAAAATTCTCAGCTCAACGGGATTAAAAACCATGACCTACCCTTGTAGGATTTTTTCACGATTCGGATTTCCCACCGTCGGGGTCGTGATGGCGCCTAACGCTGAGAATGCTAGGCAAGCCAACAGATACAGTTCTAACACGTTAACCTTTAATCATGAACAATAATTAACAGTAGTTAAAACTAAATAGATATGAAATGTGGAAATTCTATAACAGACTAAATACTCTAATACAAGACTACCCCAAAGATCTGGTGTTACAATCCACGAACGTCTAAGAATTTCTACAAACACTGGTTTCAAAGAAAATACATCTGTTTTTCGGAATAAATGAAAACAGGAATCTAAATAGAGGAAAGGGGATTCCAGGGTTTACGAACGCCGGCAGATCTACCTTGGGTCTCTCGTGGACTGAAGGCAGCAACCCAAACTCTGATTAGTATGGTCCTGTACTGGGATCTGCACAGAAAGTGCAGAGTGCAGTATCAGTACAACCGACCCCATGTACTGGTAAGTGCCGAGCCTAACCTCGGCGAAGTAGTGACGAGGCTAGGACACGATAATAATATAAACCTGTGCAGTTAAACAGTATACTAACAGAATAAAAATTAATAAAAGCTAAGCAGAAATTAACGGGAAGGGGCAACGTGCTATGGGGGTACCAAAATAAAGAATCGCAGCAATAAAGGAATTTGAACAGCTAAAACACCTTGAACCGATAATAACAAAGAAACACAGCAACAGAAAATAACGCACGACATCACCCTTTGTGCTTTAACACTCAATCTCACCATATGGATAATAGAAATGTACATGGTATTACCCTTCGTGTTTTATCACTCTTCCTCACCACATAAGCAAACAACAAAAACAACAACAACCCGGCAAGGGCATCATAATTAAACAACTTGTTTTATAACGTAACTTTACAACACGAATCTCAACTTGAGCCAATACTCAACCAATATCCAAAAGTTAGGAAAAACATAATAAGACTAGTTTAACATGGATGATAACCAGTTTAAGCAAGAACAGTACGAATAAAAGAACACAACGGCCACAAGTATAAGACTAACTCACATGCTACGACCCGACAACAACGTATAGATACTCGTCACCTCACCTATACGTCGTACTTAACAAATAAACATATAGCAAATAAGACAACAATACCTAATCCCTCAAGCTAAGGTTAGCCACAACACTTACCTCGATTCTACGGCCAAACTCAAGCCTCAAATATTGCTTTTCCCTTAGTTTCCACTTCCAATACGCCTGAATCTATTCATAATTAACTTATTAACATCAATTAAAGCCAAAGAAACCAATTCTAATGCACAATTATAGATTTTCCAACAATTTCCTGAAAAGTCAAAAATTTTATCCCGGGCCCGCTTGGTCAAAACTCAAGGTTAGAACCAAAACCCGATTACCCATTCATCCACGAGCCAAATTATATAATTAGTTTCGGAATCCGACCACAAATCGAGGTCTAAATTCCCAAATTTGTAAAATTCCCAATTCTCCCAAAATCCCTAAATTTTACCCTTAAAGAAAAAGATTTAGACCTAGAAATCTAATGGGTATTGATGGAAAATGAAAGAGATGGGTTTAAGAACACAAACCTATGATTTGGTGTTGAATCCCCACTTCAAAAATTGCCCAAGGTCGAGTTCTATCGAAGAAAATATGAAATTTTGAGCAAATCCCGACTTAGGTTCTATTTTAAAATCACTGGACAGATCTTGTTCGCCTTCGCGAGAGGTCTGTCGCGTTCGCGAAGCATTGGCCAGAAGGGCCTTCGTGTTCGTGAGATACCGTACGCGTTCGCGAAGGTATACACCCCCTACCTTCGCGTTCGCAAGCCGCTTGCCGCATTCGCGTAGAGTATTTTCTCCCCTTCCCCAGGTCCCTGCCAAAATGGCCTTCGCGTTCGCGATAGCCAGGTCGCGTTCGCGAAGGGTAACCCCCCAACACTCCGCGTTCGAGACCTGTGCCTCGCATTCGCGTAGAAGGAGTCCTCCCTCAAACAAATTTACTCTTCGCGTTCGCGGGAGTTGCTTCGCGAACGCGAAGAAGGATACACCTGTGCACCTAAAACAACAAAACAACAGAAATCTCTAAGTCCAAAATACCCCGTGACCTATCCGAAACTCACCCGAGCCCTCGGGGCTCCATACCAAATATGCACACAAATCTATCAACATCATACGGACTTGCTTGTGCGATCAAATCGCCAAAATAACATCAGAAACTACAGATTTAGCATCAAATAAATGAAATTCTCAAGAACACTTAGAGTTTCTATTTTCACAACCGAGGGTCTGAATCACGTCATATAAACTCCATTTCTCACCAAATTTTACATACATGACTTAAATACCATATTAAACCTGTACAGGGCTCCAGAATCAAAATACGGGCCCGACACCAACAAGATCCATCATTATTAAATTTCTAAAAACCATTATATTTTCAGTTTAACAATTTTCTTCAAAAATTCATTTCTCGGACTAGGGACCTCGGAATTAAATTCCGAGCATACGTCCAAGTCCCATTTTTTCCTACGGACACTCTGGGGCCGTCGAATAACGAGTCCGGGTCTGTTTACTTAAAATGTTGACCGAAGTCAACTTAAAACAATTTTAAAGGTAAAACTTAATATTTTTCTCAAATTTTCACATAAAGGCTTTCCGAAACCGTGCCCAGACTGCGCACGCAAATCGAGGAGAAAGAAAATGAGGTTTTGAAGACCTAGGAACCCCAAATTGGGTTCTAAGCACGAGATGACCTTTTGGGTCATCACATTCTCCACCTCTAAAACAACTGTTCGTCCTCAAACGGACATAGAAAAGTACTCGAGCTAGGGAAAAGATGGGGATATCTGCTCCGCATATTAGACTCGAACTCCCAGGTAGCTGCCTCAATAGGCTGACCTCTCCACTGCACATGAACCGAAAGATATCTTTTCGATCTCAACTAACGAACCTGCCTTTCTAAAATGGCTATCGGCTCCTCTTCGTAGGTCAAATCCTTGTCCAACTAGACATTGCTGAAGTCCAACACATGAGATGGATCGCCGTGGTACTTCCGAAGCATGGACACATGAAACACTGGATGTACCGATGATAAGCCCGGTGGCAACGCAAGTCTGTACGCCACCTCTCCCACTCGATCAAGGATCTCGAAAGGCCCGATGAACCTAGGGCTTAGCTTGCTCTTCTTCCCAATTATCATCACACCCTTCATGGGCGACACTCGAAGAAACACTCGCTCTCCGACCATGAATACCACGTCACGAACCTTACGGTCGGCATAACTCTTTTTCCCGGACTGAGTTGAACGAAGCCTATCCTAAATAATCTTAACCTTATCCAAGGCATCCTACACTAGATCTGTACCCAACAACCGAGCCTCCCCCGGCTCAAACCACCCCACTGGCGATCGACACTGTCTACCATATAATGCATCATAAGGAGCCATATGGATGCTCGACTGATAGCTGTTATTGTAGGCAAACTCCGCTAACGGTAAAAACTGATCCCAAGAACCTCCAAAGTCAATAACACTGGCGCGGAGCATATCCTCCAAAATCTGAATAGTACGCTCGGACTGTCCGTCCGTCTGAGGATGAAATGTTGTGCTCAACTCGACCCGCTTACCCAACTCACGCTGAACTGCCCTCCAGAAATGTGAGGTAAATTGCGTACCTCGATCAGAAATGATAGACACGGGCACACCATTGTTGATACCCAATTTTTTCCTGTATACTTTTATATACAAAATACCTTTCAAATAGCATAGGAATGCATATATAAGTATGTCCAAGAATTTCCCTATTTTTTCTTTAATTTTTTAAAGATTTTTAAACCGATTTTATTGCCCTATTTCACCAGTAAAAAACCAATAATTATTCCCCAAATTATCATATTTGATTCAATTATTGTATTCTCATATTTATACCAAAATATAGCTTAGGTAAGTTTTGCACATTTTTTACAAATTTATTTAGTATTTTTAAAGCTAAATTGCATATAATTGCAATATTAGCCTATTTTAAGAATTAATTGCGTTTATAATTACAAAATTGATTCCAGTATTTTTTATTTAATATTTACATATTATTAGTCAATTTAGTGCATTTAATTTTGTTTCCAGAAATTATTTTACTATTTTTTATAAATAAAAAGGGGAAAGTGGCTATTTAAACACTAGCCTTACTTATTTTAATTTTAGCCTAAATCAGCCCCCCAATTAAACCCAATTTCAATCCCAAATTGCCCGGCCCAATTCTTAAATTACCCGCCCCTAACCCAATTAAATACAACCTGCCCGGCTCCACGTTCAATCCAGGCCGTTGATCAAAATGATCAACGGCCACGCTTCATTCTTTCCTTTTTTAATTTACCAACCCCCCTAACCCTAATCATTTTCACCAGCCTGCAGCCTCTGAAACCCTCCACTCTCTCAAACTCTCTCGAATATTCTCAAACCCTAGCCGCCTCTCACCATCTCCGCCCTGAAATCCACTGGAATCTATGGCCTCCAAGGCTACGAGAGTCCTACACCGGCCTCCTACGGCTCCTACGTGCATGATCTCTGAAGATTCAAGGCCTGACCTTGAAGGTTCATACCCAGACCTCTGTCGATTCGGAGTTCCACGGTCATCTCCGGCGTTGCTCCGGCGTACCATGGTTGTTTAAGCCTGATTCTGACCTCTCCGACTTAGATCGGTGACCTTTCAAAGCCTTTCTCATCTCTAGGGTTCTTCTGAAATCCTAACCCTTTGAGGTTTTCTCCGATTTCTTTAGATCCGTTGTGTATCTACGCTTTCCCTAAGCTTTCAAACGATTTCCCTAACTTTTCTTTCAAAAATTACTTTCAAAACCTTTCTTTTCCGATCTAGAGTTTTCTGAAAATGTTCAAGTGTTTCCTGACTTTCTTTTCTTTGTGTTGTTCTTGTATTCTCTTTTACCATGTTTTTTATATGCTTCTCTTACTGTGTTTTCCTATACTATGGTCTCGTATGCTTTTCTACGGTGCTCCTATGTTTTTCTTCTATCACGTTCTTGTATGTTCTTCTACTGTGTTCTTGTATGCTTTTCTACTATGTTCTGGTATTTTCTTCTACCATGTTCTGGTATGTTTCGCCTACTATATTTTTTACTGTGTTCTTAATGTTTTACTATTTTCCTTCTACTGAACCTTGTTTAAGTTTCTTCTAAAAGATCCTCTTAAGCATGCTTTCCTACTGTTCTTAACAGTCTTTTCTCATTATGCTTCGAATTAGTTTCTTCCACTCTGTTTGCTTCGAACCATTCTACTGTGTTTGCATGTTACTTTGCTATCATGTTTCTCATGAGTTCTGTTGCTGAAAGAAACATGTTAGAAGTTTCAGTTCTTTTCTGAAACCCCTAAACATGTTTTCGATTCAATTGCTTGCCCTCTCATCTTTGCTTCGTGATTTGCTTGAACTAGGGTTTTTATTTTTAGAACCCCTAACTCTTTCAGACCAACTTCGAGTTTGGACATACGTGTTTGCATATGATTCTGGATTTTTACTAAACTCTTCTACACTGGATTTTCTATTGATGACATGACAATTTTCTTTCATGCGTAACATGTTCGTATGCTCCTTATATATGAGGAACTTCCCTTTAAAGTGGTTTTCAAACTTGTGATTAATTCAGAATCCCTTCTAAATAGGTCTAATTGATTCCCTTTCCATTGTTTGCTGATTTCCCTTAAGTTAAAAACCTTTTCCATCTTTTTGACTCGGTTCATTCATAAAATCTCAGACCTTGTGATGTACTGACTGTTAATTGATTTCCTTACCTTATTTGTACAAACCGTACTTCAAAACCCTGTCCTTAAAATAACCCTTTTATGTATGTGCCCTTAATTGCATGTTGTGCACAAAGTGTTTATTCAATTTCTTTCCTTAATTGATTTTTACCCGTTTGAATCTGAATCCCTTAATTAAAGGGATTCTTGTGTAATTGATTGACAATCAGTTCTTCAACTATTTTCTTACCTTATTTCTGCTTGATTTTTACACTATAAAAGGCACGCCCCTTTTTCACAAAGACACGATTCACAATCCTTCAATTCACAATTCATAACCTCTGCTGAACTCATACTTACTCATAATAGTATTCTCTCTTTGCCTGCACTGTGGCCTGTTTACAAGACTATTGCTTTTTTTCTCTATTTGTTTCTTTGAAACTGGTATGTCCTAATTTAAGCTTCAGCATCATCACAATGTGTTTATTTACAGCTTTTTGTATCCATGTCTACTTTACTGCTGCAGAGTTAAATATTTAAACTAGCATGTCGATTCCTTTCTGTTTGTTTGTAATGAATCCCTACCCCCTATTACCCCTATGTGTTTTGAGTTATGACTTGAGGCATGGCAATGTAAGTTGTTGTCCATGAATTAAGTTTGATCCATGGGGATCTTAACCTCTAAACAATATGTGTTAACAGGCCTAAGGGTGTGCCAGTATCTCCCATTGCTGGGTATGCCCACCAGCCTGCTTTTGCCTCTTGCAACTCCCCATTCCCTATACCCTTATGTGTACTAATTTAAGCTATTTCCCTTTTCCCTTTCCCCTTTCAGAATTCCACTTCTGCACTTGCACTCTCTCTTAGTCCCTAAGTTCTGCCCCCCTCTTCTGAGCCTTGCCTTGTGACCTTGAGTTCCCTCTGAACTTGGACACCTGAGGGCTGGCCCTTCCACACTGCACTATGTCTTAATATGGTGATGCATTTGGGTGTGAGCATTGCCCGGAGTCCTTTTCGAGGCTCTTAGGGAACTTTGACACATCCAAATGGGAGAAAGGCTTTGGAATGTGACCTCTTGGAGTTGGTTTACTTCATACTTCAGACAGGAAGCCTGAATCAGGCTCTCCTTGGTTGTATTTTTTAATTTTCTGATGTATTTTCTTTACTTTACTTCTTTTTTTTGGGGCTGTAATAACGTTGTAATAAAACTCTCAGGGATGGCTAGTGAAAAAGGGAAGGGGTAACCATGTATGCAAAGGTATGATTAAACATTGTCTTTAGGGATCCTGCATTTTCTCATATATAGATACATGTCATTTATAGAGTTTGTGAATTTCTGCATTCTCTCATATATAGATTACATGTCTTTAGGGATCCTGCATTTTTCTCAATATATAGATACCAATGTCTATAGGAGTTTCTGAATTTCTGCATTCTCTCATATATAGATAACATGTTCTTTAGAATCCTGCATTCTCTCATATATAGATACCATGTCTATAGGGATCCTGCATTCTCTCATATAGATGCCATGTCTACAATTATTCGAAATCAGAATTCTGCATATGCATATAGAAAATATGCCTATAGGTCCTTCTGAATCTTGCATATCCACTATCATTAGGCAAAACATGTTTATAGGCCCTAAATAATCAATTGCAATTAGATATCATGTTCATATAAAATACAACACCTAGATATCATGTTCATAGGATTTCTGCGTTTCTCTATGTTTGTAAAAGTGTTCCAAAGTCAACAAACGCATAGAAAGCATGCCTATAAGAGCTTTAACCAAATCTAAATCGCCTCACTCGCCTATAAGTCTAAAACCAGTGATAATGCCTTAGTAGTTGCAGAACTTATGATCTTTTGCTAAAACTCGCCTTTCTTTAATAACTAACAACTTTTTCTTAAATCAGTATGTATTCAGTTTAATTCATTATTTCTGAAATCAGTAGATATCATGCCTATAGGATCTTTGTCCAACACCTAGGCAAACCATAGGGTAAATTTTGTAAACCAAATCAGATTTTATTAGCTACAACCAACAGGTAGGCCTGCTTCGGGCTTCTTATCTGAACTATGCAATAAATCAGTCTGCCTCAACCTCTTAAGTTTTAATTAGACCTTAAACAGTATGTGTAAGTCATGCTAACTACTTGCTTTTCTCTGTTTAAAGGAGGTGTATTTGATCCTTTGTTTGTTTACATGCTTTTCCCCAAATTTGCTATATGTGTTTTTGCCTGTCGCCTTAGTATTTTACCTTTTGAAACCATAAATAAGCCAATATCTCCTCCCTTTAGGATTAGTAGTCCCAAGTACCTCCGGGGCTGATAGGATTGGGGCGGGTAATAGCATGCAATAAGCAAACGAGACCATTCCGCGCTCTAATACCTTAACGGGGTGGGAAAGGGAAGATATGAATATGATGACCACGCGATAACATCACGTGTAGCCCCTCATTGAGGAGTGATTACTGGATGTTGTGTGGTGTGATCCATATTACTAATAAATCTAGGCCCCCCTTTCCCTTTGTTCTTTGTTTCTTTTACATCTTTTAAAGAAAATCAACTCTCTTTAGTTCTTTCTGACTTTGTTTATTTGTGACCATTACATGAAAATCCCCTATTATTTGAAACTCTTACTTGCCTATGTGTTATTTGTATTTAAGTCACAACAATAGTTTGGCCGGGAACCACACTAGTGGATCCTGAGGGGTGCCTAACCCCTTCCCCTTGGGATAATTTCAAGCCCTTACCCAATCTCTGGTTACTTGACTCAAACCCTTCTTAGTGTCCTAATGCACTTTAATCATTAGGTGGCGACTCTTCAATCCAAAACCCAATTCCCAAAAGGGAACGAGTTGTCTTCCCAAATGTCATAAACTCGATTTCGTGAGAAAAAGGGGCCGCGACAACATGGCGACTCTGCTGGGGATATTCTTTTAGGATTTTACCATTTCAAGCTATTACTGTGACTTTACATTTCTTATATGCCTTTATTTGTTTAATCCCCTTAAGCTTTTAATTCTTTCTTCTATTACAAAACTAACTTGTCTTTTGTTTCTTTCTCTTATTTCCTTTACTGCCTTCCTTTACTGCATTCCTTTATTACTGTTTAAAGTTATTGTAATTATTATTTCATGAACGTGCAAATACGTGACAACTTGTTTTAATTATTGCATAAGCATGTTTTCAACATTATATTCCACTTGTGCCAAACAAAATACCATAGCAACGCTTATAATGAGTGGTTGCGCCCTTTCGATATTATCACCCCCAAATCCGGCAAAGGCATATTTGCGGTAAAACTAGTCGATCAACGGTGTAGTCGACGGTTCCGCACCTTTCCCTCTTGAGTTGTCCGCTCAAGGGTACCAGTCTAATACCCCATAGAAACCTTACTCTGTTTAGTTGTGCATGCATCATGGTCAAACCTAGCCGAGTCAGTTATGTTGTCCGCATAATGACTCTTTAAGATAGCCTTGTCCAAAGTCCACCGAGTTTTCCCAAAACCCAAACAGACACTACCACGTTTTGTGCATTTATTTGGAGAACTAAAATGCTTTTATGCCAATTGTTGATATTAAATAGTCGAGTCTGGTGGGGGTAAGGGCCTAACCTTTTTGTCTTGCAGAAATATGAGGCACGAAGTCCCTAGATTTGGCATGGTCACCAACATCCACCCCAAACTGCTAAGCTGGTGGAAGGATCTTCATTCCAGCGATCAGACTCTTGTCCGGAAATACCTGGGAAACCTACCTTCTCTCTTGGAAATTAAACCCAACAACAAAATCATAGAAGCTGCTACCCTATTCTGGTATTGTGATAGGTCTGTGTTCCGCTTCGGAGACATTGAGATGACACCCCTGCTCGAGGAAATAGGAGGACTGGCTGGTATACTGATCGCGGCCGTCTCAACACTACACAATTGTAGGAAGAGTGGGTAGCAATAACTAATACCCGAATAGTGGATCGGGGTTGAAATTCCACAAGGAGCTAGTAAAGGAGTTATAATATCGGTCTAGCCTAGAGTTGCGGTTGTGCTTCTAATATCACTTCTAAAATTTTTGGTTTTGATTTTTATATCTTCTACTTTAAGACTAATAGATGAAGCTAATTTATGCTATGGATATATTTCTAAGTTGTAATTAATATAGAGAAAGGGACTAGGGTCGTGGCGTTACCTAGGTGTTTAACCAACGAGTAGATGATACTAAGGATAAGATGATATACTTGAGGCTTATGCTATAACCGTTGCTTAATTGCACTCACTCTCACACCTCTCGGTAGAGAGAGTGATTTTGCCCAATTGACTCTCTCGAGACCAATTGGGTAGGCCAATTAGACCAAGCAACTAGGGTTCAAGTAGGGTGATTACTCTCTCGAGATTTAACCCGTTAATTGGGACTACCATTCCTCATGGGTCCATCCCAATTCCTTGTTGGGTCAATTTTGAGGTCATGGACTCTCTTTCTCAAGAAGAGTTAAACCCTTCAAAGCTAAAATTAGTGTTTGCAACCACCAATTCTAAATTAAAACCTAAAATTAACCCAAATAGCAAACACCCAATATCATCCTAACCTTAGATGGCAACACCAATCAATTACCCACACTAGGGTTGAGCCACAACCCTAGATAATGGGTTTAGCTAGACATAATTAGAGAAGAAACAGTATAAATAGAAGAAGAAATAACCATATTAATTAATAGCTAATGTTAAACTACAATATTCTATGATGTAATAAAGCTAAAATGCCCAAAATAGGCTAAAACATATGTCTCACGAGCGCAGCTGCTATCTGATATACAAAAATTTACCTAAAAATGATAAAATGTCCTATTTATACCGGGCTGGAAAACTGGACAAAAATACCCCTGCGGGGTTAGTGCGGACCGCGTAGAAATGTAGCGCGTCCGCGCTTGAAGACGGGCGCGGACCGCGTATAAATGGAGGGCGGCCGCGTGGCAGTACTTTGGCGAAAACACCATCTCTCTGAATCTCATCCTCGTGGACCGCACTGATTTGTAGCGCGGCCGCGTGGGAGTTTTCCTTGAATTTGCAAGCCTCTGAACTTCACAAACGCGGACCGCGTAAAAAGGAGCGCGGACCATGCAGAATGCCCTTGAATGAACCAGTCTCTGAATCTCCTAGCGCGGCCGCGTGGCAAAACAGTGCGGTCCGCGCTAGGTCTTCTTGTTCCCCACTTCACTTGGTCTTTGACACTTGGCAGGTTTCACTCCGTTTTGAGCCGATCTTTGACGTTTGTCATCTTGTCGCTCAAACCTGCAATCAAGCGCAACTTGTAAGCATTTTGGGACTGTTTTGTGGCAATTCATAACAAAAGCAATAGCAAGTAGGGGTATAATCATGTTAAAATCCTAACTTATCATATACCATGGGAAACTCTGGGTTTGTTAATGCCGGAAAACCGCAAGGGTAGAGGTTTTCTCAAAATGATGGGTTTAAAGAAAGATCCAAACTTGACATGTTTGAAAGAGTCGTACATTCCCTTTGACTACTTGTACGAGAGGTACGGTCACATCAAATCTTACCATACTTATCCTGACGAGTTCGCCCTTACATCATTGGGGATTCACCGAAGGGTCTTTGTCTTCATGTTCTGTTTCTTGGGGATGATAGTGTTTCCAATGAAGAAAACAAGAATCCATACCAGGCTAGCTATGGTCACCAAAACTTTAATGGAAGGAATTGACGGACAACCGTTCAGTCTTGTGCCAATGATCATTGCAGAGATATACCGAGCCCTAGAAAGGTGTCAACAGGGAGCCAAACATTTCGAGGGTTGTAATCTTCTACTTCAACTTTGGCTCATGGAACATCTCCAAAAGGGTGAGTACCGACAGGAAATCCATCGAAGGGACTGGGACGATCATATCGCCATTCATCACCCAAAGCGAATGAATTACATGCCCAACATGTTCGCCCAACCGGAGATTGCTAGAGAATGGGTCGAACTCTTTGATAATTTGACTGAGGACCGGGTACAATGGATGTTCGAGTGGTTCCCTACTGAAGAATTCATCGCTCGATCCAGGGATGCGCCATTTCTGATACTGATCGGTTTGAGGGGAACCTACCCTTATGTCCCTCTCTGAGTTATGAGACAAGCTGGTAGGAAGCAGGTTATACCAAGGGTCGACAAGATGAGTCATTTTCGAGCTGACTTCCAGGCTGACGATAGTCCCTACAAGTGCCAGGCTCAGCATATGTGGCACAGCAAGATTGTCTTAGGAAGGGACACCATCGAACCAGACAGCTACCATGCTGGTTGTAACCCACACTATTCAGGCTGGCTGGAGGACAATCACAATGGTCTGGGTCAACCCGGGTTTGTTCGAGGTCACAGTATCATCGATGAAAAGGCTGAAGCACAGGTCAAGTACAACCAACTGCGCAAGAGTATTCGGGAATGTGAAATTGTGCTCGGCGAAATACAAGAAGCCAATCAGAAACTAATTGAAGAGTGGAAGGATATGGCTATCAGCACCAACAAACGATTGGTCTTTTTGGAGCGAGGTATAGTAGAATTGGAAAAGAAGTTTCTGAAGAGGGTCGAAAATTGCCGGACTGCTGAAGGAAATGAAGGCGGACATCTGGCCAGAGCTTACTTGCTACTAGGACTGCGCGAGCTAGGGGAGCTGTTCGATGGAGCCAACAATGCCGAGTCTGGGGAAGGTCCTTCTGGGACCAAATAGATAGGAGTTTTCATTTCTGCTTTATAAAATGTAATAAGGTCTATGGCCACTAGTGACATTTTTATTTCCTGATATTTAGTGTCGTTTTGGGATTCGTCTACCTTTTATCAATGAAATAAGGCATTTAGCATAGTTCTCCAAATTAACTTGTCGCTAGGCCTACCTCGGGCACAACGAGGTCCCCAAAATTAGGACGCGCTTTATACTTCAGCACTACGTGTTTAAATATTGCAACATTTTTCTAATGATCCGCACTAACTTGTTACCTTTTGTTTTTACTTTTTGTTTATTTATTCCCCTCCCCAAAGGTTAGTTCGTGAACTCTGGCAACATTATCATATTTTACGAGATCCAGGGGCCCTCCACCTACTCCTCCTCCCAGTCCTGTCAGACACAAAAACAAAGGAAAAATGGAAGATTCGAACAACTCAACTGAACGGGTAGAGGTCACTCATGTTCCCCAAGGAAAATGCATCCCAACTAGAACAAAAGCTATTGAAGTTTCAGGAAGAACTTGATCAAGTCCGGAATCTGGCAAATCTATCATTTTCCCTCACCACTCCAGAGGTTACTTTCCCAAATACTCAGAATCCCGTACCTCCGCAAAACATCCCAAAGCAACAAAACCATCCCGCTCCTCACCACCACTGCAATACCTGCCATACCTCAACTAACACCCCACTGCTCATCCGAGAACTCCAGAACTCCACAAACCACCGCTGCCACACCCAACATAACACCCCCATCTACGTGGAGACTGCGCCACACTCCACCCAGCCCATCTCAAGCAAATCCGAGTCCGATGATAAGGACTTGCTCCTCAGAAATCTGGTCGAAGAGCTTAAAAAGTGGACTAGCAAAATTCAAGGCGTTGAAGGTAGTAAGGGAATTGAGGGGCTAAACTATGAAGATCTTTGCATACAGCCCGATGTCGAACTGCCCGAGGGGTACAAACCTCCCAAGTTCGAGATGTTTGATGGTACAGGGGACCCAAGGGTCCACTTGAGAACATACTGTGACAAGCTGGTCAAAGTGGAAAGAGACGAGAAAATCCGCATGAAGCTTTTCATGAGGAGCCTGAAGGGAGATGCTTTATCTTGGTACATTAGCCAAGATCCAAAGAGGTGGTCAAACTGAGTAAGCATGGTGTCTGATTTTATGGACAGATTCAGGTTCAACACAGAGAATGCACCAGATGTGTTCTATATTCAAAACTTGAAGAAGAAACCCACAGAGACCTTCCGTGAGTATGCTACTCGATGGAGATTAGAAGCTCCGTAAGTTAGGCCTGCTTTGGAAGAAGAGCAAATGAACAAATTCTTCATTCGGGCCCAAGACCCACAGTATTATGAGAGACTGATGATGATCGAAGGCCACAAATTTTCTAACATTATCAAGCTAGGAGAAAGGATCGAGGAAGGCATCAAGAGTGGTATGGTTACGAACTTTGAAGCCTTGCAAGCTACCAATAAGGCTTTACAGTCTGGTGGTACGTCCAAGAAAAGGGACGTAGGTGCTGTAATGGTTGCACAGAGGACCAAATCCCCTATCAAATACCAAACCTATCCAATACCTCCACTCACCTATCAACCTACTCCAAATTACCAAGCACCCTCACCCTCTTACCATACTCCACCACCCACTTATCAGTCAGCTCCACCTCCCGCATATCAGCCCACTTCACCCAAATACTCCCAACCAGCACATGTTTACCAAGCCTACAACACCCAACCATCCCACTATCAATCACCTCCCCCACGTCAAAACTTCCCTAGACCTCGACCAAATTTTGACCGCAGGCCTCCCAAACAGTATACCGCCATTGCTGAACCAATTGACCAGCTGTACGAAAGGCTCAAAGCTGCTGGTTATGTCACCCCTATCCCTGCTATAACCCCTGAAAACCCTTCTCAGTGGGTCAATCCAAATAAATCCTGTGCATACCATTCCGGCATGAAAGGACATACCATTGATGAATGCCGCTCTCTAAAAGATAAGATCCAGACTTTGATTGATAACAAGATCATTGTAGCAAAGGAACCTGCTCCGAATGTCCGCAATAACCCTTTGCCAGACCATAAGGGCGGAGGTGTTCACATGATCGAGATAGAGGATGACTGGGACCCCAAGGGATCAATCGGTTTAATCACAGAAGGCGACGATCCAAAGAAGCCAGTAGTCACCCTTAATCCGATTGTGGTCCAGATTCAGCCTTCTGGGGACGCCGAGGTAAACATGTCCATGCCACTCGAGTTTGAAGCACCACCCTCTGCAAAGACGCCAGCGCCAATTGAGGTTGAGTTTATGTCACCAGCAAACACACCTACCCCATTAAAGTTGCAGTTTTACCGCCTAAGGGGCCTGCTCCGTTCGGAGTAAAGATAGCCACGCCAATTCCAGTGGCAATGTCGGCAGTAACACCATTCCACACAAAGGCCATACCTTGGGACTACACAGCCGAGGCAAGAGGAAAAGGGAAGGTCAAGTTCGGGGAAGCCGTTGCGGCACAGGGTATGACAAGAACCGGCAGGGTTTATACCCCGGAGCATTTGGCCGAGTCAAGCAAACAGGCCTCTAGTCGGCCAACCATCACTGAAACTGGGCCCGACGATCTCTGGAGAAAGATACAAGCCAAAGAATACTCAGTCATTGATCAGCTGAACAAAACACCGGCACACATCTCTATCCTTGCTTTGCTATAAAGTTCCGATGCACACAAGAATGCCTTGCTAAGAGTGCTGAGTGAGGCATATGTACCAAGTAACATCACCGGCGGAGAGATGGCTAACATGGTAGGTCAAGTATTGGAAAGTCACAAGATCACTTTTCACGAAGATGAGCTGCCACCAGAGGGGTTAAGTCACAACAAGGCATTGCACATCACCGTGCAGTGCGAAGATTATTTTATCACGAGAATCCTGATTGATGGAGGGTCCAGCCTCAACATTCGTCCTTTGGTAACACTCAGGACATTAGGAAAGGGGCTGCATGAGATCAAGAACGGGGCCATCAACGTCAAAGCTTTCGACGGATCCCAAAGGTCCACTATTAGGGAAATTAGCTTGTGTTTGCAAAAGGGGCCTACTTGGTTTGATGTTAATTTTCTAGTGATAGACGTGCCGGCATCTTACAATCTGTTGTTGGGAAGACCATGGATTCATGCCGCAGGGCTGTAGCATCGACACTACATCAGGCAGTGAAGTTTGAGTGGAACCACCAAGAGCTGATCATTCACGGCAACGGTAGCAATCCCATATACAGTCACCAGACTATCCCAGCAATCGGAGGCAGAAGAAAGATAGGTGGGGAAACTTACCACCACATCGAGTGAGTCAACGCCGTTGATAAAGACAAATGGTGGGACAACAAAATTGAAAGCATTTTGAACTAGAGCGGATATGAACCTGGCAAAGGAATTGGCAAGAATCTCCAAGGAATCATTAAGCCCATCAAGCTCAAGAAACATGGAACCACCTTCGGATTGGGGTATGAGTACACCTGGAAAGAATTCAACGACTGGTCGCCACCATGGCGCGGTCCTTACTACCCATTGGAGCAGCCAATACCCCGCTTGGAGCAGATCTTCCAACCAGCCGATGTTATCTATGGGTCAGAAGAAGAGGAAGCACTGGCAGCAGTGAGGAATCTGTTCCTGGAAGACGATGATATGGATTGTTGTGTCATTCTCGAGGAGGAGGGGGAGGAAGGCCCTTCCATACAGGCTGTGAGCAGAGGAGCATGCCTCAATAACTGGACCGTCAGAACCACCAGAGCCCGGCGAGCCTCGGGGTAGCAAGGCTGAACAAGCGTCATGCACTATTTTCTTTTATTTTACTAGTTGACTTTCCTTTCGCATTTTAAATTTCGCAAGAAAGAGCTCCGATGTTGATAAGCAGTTATGTAATTTATCAAAGCATTTCGGTTTTCTTATAAATCTTACTCTTATTATTTTCTCTCATTACTTTACTTATACAGCATTACTATTACTTATCTTGATGAACCAATGACTGTGACATGCAACGAGACAACGCAACAAACGGACATAGATTCAGAGGAAGATGATATACCGGAAGAGATCGTTAAGGAAGTTGAGAATTTTGAGAACAGACCTAAGTCCAACCGGGAGATGACTAGAAAACATCAAAGAAACACGAATCAGCGTTCACTTATCACCGTCAGAAAAGGAAGAGTACACAGAATTTCTAAGAGAGTATGAGGACATATTCGTCTGGTCGTATGATGACATGACTGGGCTAAGTACATCTATTGTGGCACACAAACTGCCGACTGATCCAACATGTCCACCGGTAAAATAGAAGCTCAGAAAGTTCAAACGTGATATGAGTTTGAAAATCAAGGAAGAAGTCACCAAGCAGGTCAAAGCCAAAGTTCTCAGGGTAGTGGAATACCCAACGTGGTTAGCTAACATTGTGCCAGTGCCAAAGAAAGACGGGAAGGTCAGAGTCTGTGTCGACTACCGGGATCTCAACCGGGCCAGTCCGAAAGACGATTTCCCCTTGCCGAACATAAACATCCTGATTGACAATTGCACCAAGCACGAGTTGCAATCATTTGTAGATTGTTTCGCTGGGTATCATCAGATCTGGATGGATGAAGAAGGATCTGAGAAAACGGCTTTCATTATGCCGTGGGGAATGTACTGCTACAAGATGATGCGAGACTTAAGAACGCAGGGGCCACCTACATGAGGGCCATGACTACCATTTTTCACGATATGATACACAAGGAGATCGAGGTGTACGTAGACGACGTCATCATTAAGTCAAAGAAGGCCACTGATCACATGGAAGATTTGAGGAAATTCTTTAATAGACTGCGAAGGTACAACCTAAAGCTGAATCCCGCGAAGTGTGCATTTGGGGTTCCAGCTGGAAAATTGCTTGGGTTATGGTGAGTCGCCGGGGAATAGAAATGGATCCATCGAAGATCAAAGCCATTCAAGAATTTCCACCGCCAAAGAACAAGAAGGACGTAATGAGTTTCTTGGGGAGACTTAACTACATCAGCCGGTTCATAGCACAATCTACAGTTATCTGCGAGCCAATCTTCAAGATGTTGAAGAAGGATGCCGCCACCGAATGGACTGATGACTGCCAAAAAGCTTTCGACAAAATCAAGGAATACCTATCAACACCACCAGTCTTAGTCCCGCCTGAACCAGGTAGACCTCTGGTACTCTACATTGCGATGTTAGATGGTGCCTTCGGTTGCGTCCTGGGGCAGCATGATGAAACGGGAAAGAAAGAACAGGCCATCTATTATCTCAGCAAGAAGTTCACTCCGTACGAGGCCCGGTATTCTCTGTTAGAGCGTACCTGTTGTGCTCTAACTTGGGTGGCTCAGAAGCTGAGGCACTACTTCTGTGCCTATACTACATATCTCATATCAAGGATGGATCCTTTGAAATACATCTTTCAGAAGCCCATGCCCACCGGCAAGCTAGCCAAGTGGCAAATCCTGTTGAGTGAATTCGACATTGTCTACGTAACTCAGAAAGCAGTCAAGGGACAGGCACTAGCAGATCACCTGGCCGAAAACCCCGTGGATGGAGAATACGAACCCCTGAAAATGTATTTTCCTGACGAAGAGGTATCATTCATAGGAGAAGATATTGCAGAATCCTATGACGGGTGGAGAATGTTTTTCGATGGAGCAGCAAATTTCAAAGGAGTCGGCATAGGAGCAGTCCTAGTATCAGAAACCGGTCAGCATTATCCGGTGTCTGCCAAACTCAGGTTCCCATGCACCAACAATATGGCCGAGTACGAAGCCTGCATCTTAGGGCTCAAGATGGCTATTGACATGAACATTCAAGAGTTGCTAGTAATTGGGGATTCAGATCTGCTCATACATCAGGTCCGAGAAGAATGGGCAACCAAGAACTCCAAGATACTCCCTTATCTGCATCATGTACAGGAGTTGAGGAAGAGGTTCACAAAGACAGAATTCCGACATGTTCCCAGAATCCAGAATGAGTTCGCCGATGCATTGGCTACCCTGTCATCCATGATACAACATCCGGACAAAAACTTCATTGATCCCATTCCAGTAAAGATCCATGATCAGCCAGCTTACTGTGCTCATGTCGAAGAAGAAGCAGATGGAAAACCTTGGTTTCATGATATCAAGGAATATTTGGCAAAAGGAGAATACCCAGAACTTGCAAACACTACTCAGAAGCGCACACTTCGAAGGTTGTCCAACAATTTCTTTCACAGCGGAGGAATCCTATATAGGAGGACTCCTGATTTGGGACTATTAAGGTGTGTCGACGCAAAAGAAGCATCCAGGCTGTTAGAGGAAATTCATGCCGAGACCTGCGGTCCACATACGAACGGCTTTATTTTAGCTAAGAAAATACTCCGGGCTGGTTACTTCTGGATGACTATGGAGACGGACTGCATCCAGTATGTCAGGAAATGCCACCGCTGTCATATACATGCAGACATGATCAAAGTACCCCCAAACGAGCTTAATGCAACAAGCTCACCATGGCCGTTCGCCGCTTGGGGAATGGATGTTATCGGACCAATCGAACCTGCCGCATCAAACGGACACAGGTTCATCCTAGTAGCAATCGACTACTTCACCAAATGGGTCGAAGCAGCATCTTACAAAGCAGTAACCAAGAAAGTCGTGGCAGACTTTGTCCGCGACCGCATCGTTTGTCGATTCGGGATTCCTGAGTCAATCATCACTGACAATGGCTCCAACCTCAACAGTGACCTGATGAAGGCCATGTGTGAAACCTTCAAGATCAAACACAAGAATGCAACAACCTACAGACCTCAGATAAACGGAGCCGTAGAAGCCGCCAACAAGAATATCAAGAAAATACTAAGGAAAATGATAGAAAAGCATAAAAAGTGGCACGAGAAGCAATCATTTGCTTTATTGGGGTAACGCACCACAGTCCGCACATCAACCGGGGCAACCCCCTATATGCTGGTTTACGGTACAAAGGCAGTCATTCCCGCCGAGGTAGAAATTCCCTCCCTAAGAATCATACAGGAAGCAGAACTCGACGATGCAGAGTGGGTGAAAAGTCGTTACGAGCAGCTAGCTCTTATAGATAGGAAGAAAATGAATGCAGTTTGCCACAGTCAGCTTTATCAGAACAGAATGTCCAGAGCCTTCAACAAGAGAGTCAAGCCGAGACAGCTCACACCGGGGCAGCTGGTACTAAAGAAAATCTTCCCGCATCAAGATGAAGCCAAAAGGAAATTCTCTCCCAACTGGCAAGGTCCATACATGGTTCATCGGGTTCTAACAAGAGGAGCCCCCATACTTGCAGAAATGGACGGAGAAGTTTGGCCAAAACCGATCAATTCAGATGTAGTCAAGCGCACTATGTGTAATCTTATGTTTTCCTATGTGATGTAATTTGAACTACGTCTGACCTGATTCCCGTTTAAGAGGGGATACGTAGGCAGCCTTATGGGTTCGGTCATAATTCAATAAAATTTTCATTTCCCCCGAAATTGGAAACCGGGGCAGAATTTTGAGGAGGACCCTCAAAATTCCGAAGTAATTTCAGCCGATCATCGCGAGCAGCAGCCAGAAAAGTCAACCCATTAAACCAGGGTAGAATTTTGAGGAGGGCCCTCAAAATTCCGTAGTAGGAGAGGTGGCAATGTCCTGAACCACATCACAGTCGTCGGTTCATCTAAAAAGCTATTTCTTAACTATATACTTATGTCATATCTTTTTACAAACTCATGCATGTTTATTATCGAATTCGCTTTGTTTAGCAACGCTACCCCAATGATACATACCGATATCACCGAGACAGAGCCGAGCAGGTCAAGCAAAGTCAGCGGGGATACGAACTAACCTTTCCCCTTTACAAAACTCATGATTTTTCTTTGGATGCAGGCACCCGAGTCGCAAAATCATCAAACATATTATACACTCATGTTGTTTAGGAACACAACTCTCAGAACCATTGCACCTATGCACAGTTGCTATCCGCACACAATATCCCCAACAGCCACAATATCGCAATCAGCTAAGAAAACTCTATTACCATTTATCTCTTGCATAAGGCTACTATTCTGCCTTCCGAGACTAAGCACTGTCTCCATCTGCATTTCCTGCATTGCATAAGGCTACTATTCTGCCTTCCGAGACTAAGCACTGTCTCCATCTGCATTTCCTACATTGCA
>NW_017676070.1:51387-52653 GCF_001879085.1 Nicotiana attenuata | reverse complement strand
GTTTCTTTTACGACGTTACCAATTGCCTCAGAAATATAGTTAAGCCTAGTTACTTGAATAGTTGTAGAACTTCTATTCTCTGGCTTCATAACCCGTTCACCACTTTCATTCTGAACGTTGTGAGCTCAGTGCGTATTCAATGTGGACTTGGGTTTGATTCCCCCAAGTCTTAGTATAGATTACTCAGTATGCCATAAATAGTTGAAGTTTCAGTGTTCATAATCAGTTCAAGAATACATGTCTCAGTCTAGTCCTATTCAGTATTCCAGTATTATGTAACTCAGTGTGATCCAGTATTCCAGTATCATGTAACTCAGTGTGATTCAGTATTTCACTATCATGTATTGCAGTATGATTCTCAGTTCCTGATTTTAAATCCCTGAATGTTGAACACCTGTATTTGGGCCTGAGGCCGCAGTTTTTGCATTATGCATCTTTGGGCCTGAGGCCGCAGTTTATGCTTTATGCATCTTTGGGCCTGAGGCCGCAGTTTATGCTTTATGCATTTTGGACCTGAGGTCGTAGTTATGTATATGTATACTTGGGCCCGAGGCCGCAGTTGTGCATATATATATATATTGGTCCTGAGGCTGCAGTTTATTTATTCAGATAAACAGGTTGTTCATCATTCAGAAGAGGGAGTATTCATATCCTTACTTCCTTTATCATTTCAGTTATCAGTTATCATTTCAGTTACCAGTTACCAGTTCAGTTATTAGTTATCAATTATCATTTAAGTTTCAGTTTCAATAGTTATCATTTTAGTTATCAATTATCAATTCTCAGTTATCAGTTTAGTTTCAGCATTTATAATTCTTTCTTTTCAGTTGCTTTACATACCAGTGCAATTCAAATGTACTGACGTCCCTTTTGCCCGGGGCCTGCATCTCACGATGCAGGTAATGATTTACAGGTTGATGATTTTGAGCGCTAGGATTCTCGTATCAGCTATTTGGTGATCCCCAGTTCGTTCGGGGCATTATCATTATCTTATAGTCTTCAGTATTTTCAGACATTCAGTGTTTTTAGTACTTCATTAGAGGCTTCATAGACTAGAGTAACAGTTAGACAGAGTCTTAGGCTTTTCATGTTAAGCAATGTCGGCTACATATATGTTTCAGACTTGTTTTAGCATTTCCGCACTTTGATTTATATCATCCAGACTTTCAGTATATCAGCATGTGTTAGTTTATCTTCCGCATTCAGTATGTTATGATATCACATGTTGATTCAGCCAGCCAGTTGGTTCGCTCGGTCACATGTAGT
>NW_017676070.1:0-49085 GCF_001879085.1 Nicotiana attenuata | reverse complement strand
TGCCTCCATATCTGCATGAGGCTAATCCCTGCCTCCGTGCTTGCCTGAGGCTAATCCCTACCTCCACATCTGCATGAGGCTAATCCCTGCCTCCATATCTGCATGAGGCTAATCCCTGCCTCTGTGCTTGCCTGAGGCTAATCTCTGCCTCCACATTTGCATGAGGCTAATCCCTGCCTCCACATCTGCATGAGGCTAATCCCTGCCTCCATATCTGCATGAGGCTAATCCTTGCCTCCGCGCTTGCATGAGGCTAATCCCTGCCTCCATATTTTCATGAGGCTAATCCTTGCCTCCACACTTGCATGAGGCTAATCCCTGCCTCCATATTTGCATGAGGCTAATCCCTGCCTCCACATTTGCATGGGACAAAGCATTGTTCCTCCTTGCATAAATATTATTCTATTCCGGTACTATCTATTTCCTTCTCGATCGGGCTAAGCTTTGACCTTCATTTCACAAGACTAAGCCTTGTCTTGTTAACATCATATTATTGCATCTCATGGGCTGAAATATCGCCAACCTATCCAAAGGCATCATAGTCTAAAAGACATCATCCTCATAGCCGGAAGACATCATGCCATGGCCTGAGGATCCCTCAAATTTGCATATCATTATTCAAAGGCGTCATGGTTCGGAGGCACCATCTGCATGGCCCGAGAACACCATTTCATGACCTGCGAATCCCTCACCAAACAATTCATGGCCCAGGACATCATGGTCTGAGGACGTCATCCTTAAACCGTCCGAAGACAACTCTCATGGTCCAAAGGGAATCTGCATCATGTTTAAATTTTCGCACAAATACATGTTCGTAGCATCTCTTTATCTGCAGGTGACCAGTAAGCAACCGCTATCCTAGCAGGAGCGACCTCTCCAGTTCTTCAGCTATCTCAAACCTGGACCATTCACCATAACTACTCTTGCATCCAGTCCGAAATCTCGTGTCCGTTCTTGTGATGACTTCATCGGTACACTCCGCCAATAGATCCAGAACTACACATGGCCTGATTCCTGTAAAACCAGGGATATGTAGGCAGCTCCAAAACCAGAGTCCGGCCTCTATCTTTCAAAACATCTCATCTGGTCAAAATTGGCCATCATTTCTTTACCTGGAAACTCTTTCATCCTTCCCAGGTAAAGAGGGGCAGCTGTTGATACCCAATTTTTCCTATAATGTTTTCAAAATTATGCTTTGGCGTCAATTAGCATTTTTATACAATTTCTGCATTTTAAAATATTTTAACTAATTTCTCCCAGCATTTTATTTATAATACAATCACTAATTGCATCACAAATAGTTTTATAATAATTTTTGTGGTTTAATTTTATCATCTGCATTTGCACTAAGTATCAATTGTTTCACAAATAGCCACATTTGTATTTGTAGGATATAGTTGCAATTACATTGCAATTATAGCCCGTGCATGTATTATTATATTATTTTACCAGAAAATAGCCTTTTATATTTTTAGAATATTAAGTAATTATTTTAATATATCCAGGCATAAAAATCATTTTTTACAGCCTATTAGTTACTTTTAAAAATTGTTTTATCAATGAAATAGGGTATTTAACAAATGGCCCCCTGTTTTCAAATTTAGCCTAAATACCTAGCCCAATTTTAACCCCAATTTCAAATTAAACCAGGCCCAAAATCTACCCAGCCCAAACCCCTTATCTACCCGACCCACTTCTTGCTAAATCCTGGTCGTTGATCATTTTGATCAACGGTCCAGATCCCCCCTTACCTAAATTAAACCCTAATGACCTCCCCCCAGACCCCTCATTTCCTCTCCTCTCACCGCCGTCATCTGTTCCTCTCTTCTCTCAAATGCTCTCAAAAACCTAACCCTAACTCACCCTCATCGTCACTCATCTGCTGCCGTTCATGGTGATTTCTCACCACCATCCGACCTCTAATGGCCTCTCCTATACTGGTATTGCCATCTCTAAGGTCCTCGAGAGACCAGGGTCAGTCCACTTACACCTATAGTCCTTTCTTGCCTGTTTCAAGCTGTTCCGGTTCGATTCCGAGTATGATCTTCCTATTTCGCTTTAAACCTATGGATTTCTAAGCCTACTTCTTCATCTCTATGTTGCTCTTCTCGAAACCCTAATTTCTTCCTTTGAACTTCTCAGATCTGTACAAATCTGAGATGGTTTGGACTTATTTCACCGGTTTTTATGAAAGCCTTCTGATTTTTGAATGGTTTTCCATTTTTCTAAACTAAGATTTCCCGAAAATTTCTTTCGCCAAAATGTTTGATAATTTTGAGTGCTTAATCTTCTATTTCTTATGTGTTTAATCGATTTCGTAAAGTTTGCTTAAACCCTAAATCGTTTATGCTAAAAACCCTAATTGTTTGGCATTTTGTTTTGGATTCTGAGTTTGTCCGGGTTACTTGCGCACCAATTTCGTTCTATGCTTTGGTTCCTGTGATTTTTCTTTAGCTTAATTCGATGCCTTGTGATTTTTTATCCTAATGTGCCTCTATTAAGGTTCTTGGTTCAATTCCCTACTGATTCTATATGTCTATATTCATTCTGGCTATTCATGGTAAACCTATATTTCTCTCCTTAAATCAGTGATTGATTTGGATTCTTGATTTGTCAATTTGTTTCGTTAAGACCTATGTGTTGAGCCCTAATTATTCCTTTCTTGCCTTATTTGAGTTGTCTGCGATACTTGTTGATTCGTTACACTAAACCCTTGCCTATTTATTCTGAAGTTCTTTATTTTTGGTTTGATTTGAACTCCTTTCCTTAATAAGGCCTCTGATTCTTGTTTCTTTACTCAGTCTGATTGAACCTCTTGCCTTAATTAGTTCCTGTCTTTACCATTGGCTAATTCTCCTTAATTAAAGGAGAAGATTATGTTGAATCTTTGTGTGATTGGTTCTGAAATTCCTTAATTGCTGATTATTGATTACTTTACCTTATTTGCTCTACTCCTGAACTACTATATAAACTCTCTTTATTTTAACTTCAGACACGAACATTAGTTCAAAACCACTACTTTTACACTCTAAAAAGCTCTTTCTGCTCTCTTTGCTACTTGTGATCTTCGTTATTCTAGCCGGCTGCAAGCCAAGGTTGGAAATTGTGCAACATCTGTCTTACATCTTGTGTTTTCTTTCTCTAAATGGTATGCTTCTGATTAAATTTCAGAATCCAAACCTATGTGTTTATTTACTGCCTTGGTTCATCAATCCTGAGTTCATTCCTGCTTATGTTTACTGCTTACCTAGCATGCCAAATACCGCCTTATTCAAATATGTAATTAGCATGTCTCCACCTTACTTGTCTGTTCACTATCTTGTTTAACATGTCTTGCATGTGTAACTAGACTACTATTCATCTAGCATGCCTAAACTCTGCTTTTTGTGTAATCAGCATGCCTACACTTGTTAATACTTGCCTAGCATGTTCATTTAAGTCCTTGCATGTTCTGCCTTACCCCTGCTAAGTTATCTAGTCTCCCTAGGGTAACTGTAGTTGTGTTGTTTATATGTCCTCAACATGTTTCTGCTGTGATCCTTGCTTCATGTTTCAATGACCTGCATTCTATCTAACCTATTAGTTCTGTAGAACCCCTTAAGAACTCTATGCATCTTGTTGTTTATGTGCTCCATTAAGATGTATTCTATGTGTTCCCAACCCCTCTTTCCTTCTGTGGAAACTGTTTGTCAAAGTATTTTCCAAAGCTGTTTGTTCTGTGGCTTGTGTTCTGAGTGCAAATTGTTTTTTCATACTTTCTCAAACTGTTTTTATCACTAAATTAGTACTAGTTTTCAGAAAATCTTTTCCCTCCTAAGACCTTTCTTTATACTGTTTACAAAAAACTCTTTCAAATCATGTCAAGCACTCTCAATTACTCTTAGATTACTAAGTCCTGCCCCTCTGGTATGTATACTGCTTAGAGACCCTTGAGATCTCTCTGAACTCTGGCATATCAGGGTTGACACTTCCACACTGCACATAAATCAGTTCTTATTTGAGAAAGGTCTGGGTGTGAGCACTGCCCGGGATCCTTGAGATTCTTAGGGAACTCTGACACACCTGGACATGAATTGGGCTATGAAATCTTGGGCATCTGACTAATGAGGGCCTGGTACACCAGGATTTGCTTTGGGCCTACTTCAGGCTCCCTATAGCTTAATTTCTATTCTATTTATGTAATTTTTATTCAATCATTGGTTTGTAATAATTATTTGTAAATATTGGGGTGACTAGTGAAAAGGGAGGGTAGTTGTATATTGTGGGTAAAGATGGGTAGATAACATGCCTATAGGATTCATTTTGTTCAAATGTGTTTGTTAGATAATATGCCTATAGGGTTCATTTTGTCCTTATATATAATTAGACATCATGCCTATAGGATTAAAATCAGCTTTAAGCATAGAAATCATGCCTATAGGATTTAAAATCAGCCTAAATCGTAGAAATCATGCCTATAGGATCTAAACCAGTGTAATTAGAAATCATGCCTATAAGTTCTGAATCAGTTAATCAATTATCTTACTCGTTTCTTTGATAGTCCTCAACGCTGTGTTAATTAATTAATAGAAACCATGCCTATAGGATAAAAGACTTCAAAAAATGTCTTTTTTTTAGAAATGTGACTGCATATACGCACTTAGGCAAGCCTTAGGGCGTTAAAATTAAAACCAGCACTGTCTATATGTGAAATTATCCAGGTTTAACAAGCTGTAAAACCAGTAGGTAAACTGGCTAGGATCCTGCTACTTCTCCTAAAAAACAAACGCGGCATGTTCTGTTTTTGTGATATCATGTTCTTAGGATTTCTGAACTTCTTTTGAAAAAGCTGTGTTTTAGACGTGTTGTTTGACTGCCTATATACTTGCGGAGGTAAAATGTGAGCCTTCTAAGTGTATGTCCTTCTTTGTTCGTCCTATATGTTATTTGCCTGTCTCCTAGATGTTTGCCTTTTAATAAACCTTAGGCTGTCTAGAACTGTCAAGATTTAGGGGGTCCCAAATTCCTCCAGGACCATAAAAAAGGGACGGGTAGCAGCACGCTTAGAGGTCGTTAATTAAACTCGCTCATATAACCATTAAGGGGTGCGTAATGGGTAGTAAAAGGATATGATAACTGCGCGCTAATGTCACGTGTAGCCCCTCATTAAGGAGTGATTACCGGGCATTGCATGGGTATGATCCTGTATGCTAATCAACCTAGGACTCCCCTTTCCCAATCCCATATGTGTTTAAATTTTATAAACTTTCTTCTCTTTACATATACATGTGCAAATTGTTCAAATCTCTCTCTTGCTCCCATTACCTGAATCGTACATGTACTTAGAATGTGAAAACATACCTTTATTTGCAAATATGTGTTGAAACTGTTTACTTGTTCAAAATGACCGATTCATATAAGTTCGGCCGGGACCCACCTTTGTGGACCGCGAGGGGTGCCTAACACCTTTCCCTCAAGTTTATTTCGATCCCTTACCCTAATCTCTGGTAATGCAACTAGTCACATGAGTTGATTACTTTAGGTGCCTTAACGCACCATAATCCGTTAGATGACGACTCTTCAAAACACCTAATTCCCAAAAGGAAACGAGTCGATTCCCCGTGAATGTCAAAACTCGAACTTTCTCCGCGAGGAGGGAAAAAAGGGGGCGCGACAGCACCTGCGCTTTACCTTCCGCACATGCGGTCTCGCAAGTGCGCTCAAGCTCTCGCACCTACGACTTCTGATCCTCAAGCACCTGGTCGCATCTGCGGCTATTCCCACGCTTCTGCGATCACGCACCTGCGGTCCCCAATCTGCAGGTGCGGTTATGACAGAAGTTCAGCAACTGAAGTTGCTTCAACAATTTCCCAAATCCTTCCGTCAACCTTCCGAAATCATCCCGAGGCCCCCGGGACCTTAACCAAAAATACGAACAAGTCATATACCACTATTCAAACTTGTACCAACCCTCGAAACATTCAAAATAATCCCTGAATACCAAATCACCCTTAGATTCAAGCCTAAGGATTCCAAAACTTTCAATTTCCGCTTTTGGTCAAAAAATCTATCAAACCTCGTCCGAATTACTTGAAATTTTGCACACACATCCCAAATAACACGACGGACCTACTCCAACTTCCGGAATTCCATTCCGACCCCGATATCAAAATCTCACTATCGAATCGGACACTTCAAAAATTTGACTTTCGGCATTTTAAGCCTAATTAAGCTACGGACCTCCAAACACAATCCGAACACGCCCCTAAGCCCGAAATCACCCAACGGAGCTAACGGAATCGATGGAATTCCATTCCTAGACCGTCATCACACTGCTCCGACTACGGTATAAATTCTAAAGCTTAAGCTCTCATTTAGGGACTAAGTGGCCCAAAACACTTCGAAACTCAAGACGAATCCTCCCGACAACTCACAATAGCAGAAAAAACACGGGGAATGCAGTTAATAGGGGAACGGGGCGTTAATTCTTAAAACGACCGGCCGGGTCGTTATATCCTCCCCCTCTTAAAACATTCGTTCGTCCTCGAACGAGAATAGAGACATACCTGAAGTGGTGAAAAGATGAGGGTAACGGCTACGCATATCCTGCTCAGTCTCCCAAGTCGCCTCCTCGACCGGCTGACCCCGCCACTGAACTTTCACTGATGCAATGTTCTTTGACCTCAGCTTCCGAACCTGCCTATCCAATATCGCAACTAGCTCCTCAATATAAGATAGATCCTTGTCCAATTGGACTGAACTGAAATCCAACACGTGCGACGGATCACCGTGATACTTCCGGAGGATCGAAACATGAAATAC
The DNA here is from genome assembly GCF_001879085.1 of Nicotiana attenuata. Taxonomy (NCBI): domain Eukaryota; kingdom Viridiplantae; phylum Streptophyta; class Magnoliopsida; order Solanales; family Solanaceae; genus Nicotiana; species Nicotiana attenuata. Next base: position 42,284 of record NW_017676070.1, on the reverse strand, counting down.
CGGATGAACTCCTGCCAAGCTGGGAGGTAAGGCAAGCTCATAAGCAACCTCCCCAACATGTCGCAATATCTCAAAAGGACCAATAAACCTTGGACTCAATTTCCCTTTCTTCCCAAATCTCATAACGCCCTTCATAGGCGAAACCCAAAGCAAGACCCGCTCTCCAACCATATAGGAAACATCACGAACCTTCCGGTCCGCATAACTCTTCTGTCTGGACTGGGCTGTGCGAAGTCTATCCTAAATCACCTAAACCTTCTACAAGGCGTCCTGAACCAAGTCTGTGCCCAATAACCTAGCCTCATCCGGCTCAAACCAACCCACCGGGGACCTACACCGCCTACCATACAAGGCCTCATGCGGTGCCATCTGAATGCTGGACTGGTAGTTGTTGTTGTTGTAGGCGAACTCAGCCAGTGGCAAGAACTGATCCCAAGAACCTCCAAACTCCATCACACACGCACGGAGCATATCCTCAAGAATCTGAATAGTGCGCTCAGACTGTCCATCCGTCTGGGGGTGAAATGTTGTGCTCAACTCCACCCGAGTGCCCAACTCATGCTGTACGGCCCTCCAGAACCACGATGTGAACTGAGTACCTCTGTCTGATATGATGGAAACTGGAATACCATGCAGACGAACAATCTCCCGGATATAAATCTCCGCCAACCGCTCTGAAGAATAGGTAGTACACACAGGAATGAAGTGTGCGGACTTGGTCAGCCGATCCAGAATCACCCAAATGGTATCGAACTTCTTCAAAGTCCCTGAGAGCCCAACTACGAAATCCATGGTGATCCGCTCCCACTTCCACTCCGGAATCTCTATCTGCTGAAGCAACACACCCGGTCTCTGGTGTTCATACTTTACCTGCTGACAATTGAGGCACCGAGCTACAAACCTAACTATATCTTTCTTCGTCTTCCTCCACCAATAGTGCTGTCTCAAATCCTGGTACATCTTCGCGGCACCCGGATGGATGGAATACTGCAAACTATGGGCCTCCTCTAGAATCAACTCCCGAAGTCCATCAACATTGGGTACACAAATCTGACCCTGCATCCTCAATACCCCGTCATCACCAATGGTAACATCTCTGGCATCACCTTGCAGAACCTTGTCCTTGAGGACAAGCAAATGAGGGTCATCAAACTGACGCTCCCGGATACGATCAAACAAGGAAGACCGAGAAACCACACAAGCAAGGACCCGGCTGGGCTCCGAAAGATCCAATCTCACAAACTGGCTGGCTAAGGCCTGAACATCCATCGACATGGGCCTCTCCGCTGCTGGTAGATAGGCCAAACTCCCCAAACTCTCCGCCCGGCGACTCAAAGCATCGGCCACCACGTTGGCCTTGCCCGGGTGATACAAGATAGTGATATCATAGTCCTTGAGCAGCTCTAACCACCTCCTCTGGCGCAAATTAAGGTCCTTCTGCAAAACTCCGGTGATCACTATAAATCTCACAAGGCACCCTGTACAAATAATGACGCCAGATCTTCAAGGCGTGAACAATAGCAGCTTACTCGAGATCATGGATAGGATAATTCCTCTCATGTACTTTCAACTGTCTGGACGCGTAGGCAATCACCCTACCGTCCTGCATCAATACCGCTCCAAGGCCAATCCTCGAGGCATCACAATAGACAGTAAAAGACCCCGAACCGGTAGGCAATATCGAAACTGGAGTTGTAGTCAAAGCTGTCTTGAGCTTCTGAAAGCTCTCCTCACACTCTTCGGTCCACTGGAATGGAGCACTCTTCTAGGTCAGCCTGGTCATAGGTGCTGCAATGGATGAAAATCCCTCAACAAATCGACGGTAATAACCCGCCAAGCCAAGAAAACTACGGATCTCTGTAGCTGAGGATGGTCTGGGCCAACTCTGCACTGCTTCCACTTTCTTCGGATCCACCTTTATCCCCGCACTCGATACCACGTGACCCAAGAATGCCACAGGATCCAACCAAAACTCACATTTCGAGAACTTGGCATATAACTTCTTTTCTCTCAAAGTCTGAAGCACTGTCCTCAAGTGCTGCTCATGATCTTCCCGACTTCGGGAGTATACAAGAATGTCATCAATAAAGACAATGACGAATGAGTCAAGATATGGCCGGAATACACTATGCATCAAATGCATAAAGGCTGTTGGGGCATTGGTCAGCCCAAATGACATAACAAGGAACTCGTAATGACCATACCGAGTCCTGAAGGAAGTCTTCGGGATATCTGGCTCCCGAATCTTCAACTGATGATAGCCTGAACGCAAGTCAATCTTAGAAAACACACGGGCACCCTGTAACTGATCAAACAGGTCATCAATACGAGGCAAAGGATAACGGTTCTCTCTGTAACCTTGTTCAACTGGCGATAATCAACGCACATACGCATAGAACCATCCTTCTTCTTCACAAACAGATAGGAGCACTCCNCAAGCCACCTTGTGGCGTACATATCTCAGGCCCTCGGCCTCAAATCAGTATCAATGTCTCCTCACAACATAGGACCTCGGCCTTACTTAGTCAAAAATACTCACAAGCCCCTCGGGCAATAGTAAAACAGTGTGTCTCAGCCCAAAACGTCATTTAAAAATATTATTTAAGTCTCAAAACTGAGTAAAAATCGGCTGAGTAGTAAAACAGTGGAAAATACATGACTGAGTTCAAGTAGTAATTCAAAATAGTGAGGAAATATCAAGAAAAAGCCCCGAAGGGTTCAAATAATTGGCACGAAGCCCAAATATGGCATTCAGCCCAAATCATAGTGATAACAAATAAGTTTAAGTCAAATACGCGGTAAAATCATCAACCGGGACGGACCAAGTCACAATCCCCAATATTGTACGACCCCATGCTCGTCAACAAGCGTGTGTCTCACCTCAACATAGCACTACGATGTGCAATCCGGGTTTCAAACCCTCAGAACATCATTTACAAGCATTACTCACCTCGAACCGGCTAAATCCCTAGCTCGCGATGCCTTTGCCCTTCGAATTGGCCTCCACGTGCGTCGAATCTATCCAAAATCAGAACGAATACATCACAATATGCTAAGGGAACAAAGCCCAAGCGAAAACAATCGAAAAATACCAAAAATCCCGAAATTAGCAAAACCCGAGCCCCGGACCCACTTCTCGAAACTCAGAAATTTTCACATCACTATATTCCTCGTCTTCTCACGAGTTCATACATACCAAGAACACAAAAATTGGAGTCCACATGACCCCTTAAATCCCCTATTAAAGGCCTCTTAAACTCAAGCCCTAAACCTCTATTTTTAGCCCTTTAATCCTCCTAATTACAGCCTTAATTCATGAAATTTTACCATAGAAATGTGTTTTAAGTCCAAAATCCTTACCTCAACGAAGCCTCTTTGATTTCTTCTCTCAAAATCGCCCAAAGCTCCCAATTCCGAGTTCAAAAATGGTTAAACCCTTCAAAAATCGCGAAGTATGAAATATATACCTTCTGCCCAGGCATTTCCGCATCTGCGGTCCAAAATCCGCTTCTGCAGTACCGCACGTGCGGTCAAATCATCCGCTTCTGCGGAAACTCATTAAACCAGCCTCAACCGCATCTACGGTCCTTTTGTCGCATCTGCGACTCCGCAGGTGCGGGACCCCTACCGCATCTGCGGTCCCAGACACTTGCTTCCAAAACCGCTTCTGCGGCCTCTCCCTCGCACATGCGGCGCCGCACCTGCAGTGCCCAAACCGCAGGTGAGAAAATATTAGAAGCAGCAACTTTAGCAGCTGCAACACAATCAAATTTTCTCCGTTAACCACCCGAAATTACCCCGAGGCCCCCGGGACCTCAACCAAAAGCACCAACACATCCTAAAACCTTATTCAAACTTCTTCCAATCATCAAAACACCTCAAACAACATCAATTCTACGAAATCACATCGAATTCAAGCCTAAGTTCCTAAAAATCTTCCGAAATACGCTTTCGATCAAAAACCCAACCAAACCACGTCCAAATGACCTAAACTTTTGCACACACATCCCAAATGACATAACGAAGCTACTACAACTCTTGGAATTCCATTCCGACCCCTGGATCAAAATCTCACCTACCAACCAAAAATCGCCAAAATCTCAACTTTGCCAATTCAAGCCTAATTCTACTCCGGACCTCCAAAACCCATTCCGATCACACTCCTAAGTCATAAATCACCTCCCAAAGCTAACCGAACCATCGGAACTCACATCCGAGCCTTCTAATACATAAGTCAACGTCCGGTTGACTTTTCCAACTCAAACCTTCTTAAAAGAGACTAAGTGTCTCAAACTTCACCAAAACCATTCCCGATTCAATCCAACCACCCCGATACCTCGAAACACGGATAAACAATACATAAAGAAGCAGAAAAGGGGGAAACGAAGTGGTAACTCATGAGACGACCGGCCGGGTCGTCACAGAAGTAGTATTAAAGTAACATAGGGTAATAAGAGTAGCAACAACTACAACAGAGACAAAATAATCACAGAAGGAATACAACTCAACACAGAGATAAAAACCGGGGATCTCCTAGGATACCGTCCTGTAGTCCCAAATATACTTCCAGTGGATCTCCCGGGATACCGTTCCGTAGTCCAACTCATAGTGCGCGGGGATCTCCCAGAATACCGATCCATAGTCCCAAATGTAAATACCCAGTACAGGGGGAATCTACCGGGTGGAGTCCCGTAGTTCCAATATAAAAGTGCAGGGGGATCTCCCGGAATACAAATCTGTAGTCCCAAAGTAAACATGCATGGGGATCTCCCGGGATACCGTCCCGTAGTCCCAAAGTAAACACACAGCAGAAACACGAAGACTATTCAATTCAGTTCAAATTCCATACCAAGGTAAATTGATATTTCTAACCTAGCATGCTGCACAGAATTCAAATAAAGCAGTTTGAGCATGTAAGGCAATTAAGTCAATTAGACATGCTTCCCTAAGCTAACAGTAGAATTAAATTGCAGATAGCATAAACAGGAAGAAAACTCAGTTATAGTTACTTAATGAAAATAGGATTTTCAACAATTAGCACATGTACACTCGTCAACTCACGTACAAGGCATATCATATATCAACAGTACCAAATCCTAAGGGGAGTTCCCTCACGCAAGGTTAGGCAAGCCACTTAGCTCGAACCCGCTCAATCAACTCAATACCACGTTCTTGCCACGAGTATCCGACTCTGAATGGCCCAAATCTATTCAAAGTAATTGTATAATGTAAATAACACTTCAAGTAACTAATTCAACTAATTAATTCTAAGCTAATACGCGAAATTAGGAAAAAAAGACCAAAATGCCCTCGGGACCCACGTCTCGGAATCGGGTATAATTTATGGATTATGAACCCCCATTCACTCACGAGTCTAACCATATAAAAACTATCCAAATCCGATGTCAAATCCCCAATCAAAACTCGAAAATTAGGCCTAAGAACTTTTTCCAAAATTTTCCCCAATTTCTCACCCCAAATCCAAAATTAGATGATAAATTCATGTTTAGATTAATGGGTTATAAGCAAAAAGGAGTTAAGAATCATTACCCGCAAACTCCCTCCGAAAATCTCTCCAAAATTCGTCTCCTACCGAGCTCCCAATTCAATTTTGTGATATGAACTCAAAACCCTCGATTTTGAACTTTATGTTCTGCCCAGACGCGGCCTTAATCGCGATCGCGGAAGCTCCCACGCAATCGCGAAGAGCAACTTCACTGACCCCCAAATTAACCCTACGCGAACGGGATAATCCCTACACTATCGCGATGCTGCACTGCTCAGATCTAAGAGATCGCGATTGACCTCACGCGATCGCGAAGAGCAACTTCCACTCCTCAGCTGCCTCACTTCTTCCTCTTCGCAAACGCGGTGTAGCCCACGCGTTCGCGGTTCAAATTCTGCCAATACTACGCGTTCGCACTCCCTTTCCCGCGATCGCATAGAACAAATTCCCCTCTGCCTCATCTAAGCCTTCACGATCGCGAGCCTCCTCACGCGATCGCGATGAAGAAAAGTCTGCAACAAAAAAACAGAAAAATCTGATCCTTCTCCAAGTCCAAAAATGGTCCATTGAGCATCCGAAACAAAGCCGGGACCCCCGGGACCTCAACCAAACATGCCAACCAATCCTAAAACATCATTCAAACTTGTTCCATCCTTTGGAACGCTCAAAACAACATCAAAACACCAATTTAGCATCGAATTCAAGCCTAAGAACTCCAAAAAGTCTCAAATTACGCTTTCGATCAAAAAGTCTATCAAACCTCGTCCGAATGAACTGAAATTTTGCGAGCACGTCACATTCAACACTACGGAGCTACTCCAACTTCCGGAATTCCATTCCAACCCCGATATCAAAATCTCACTATCGAACCGGAAACTTCAAAAATTCCACTTTCGGCATTTCAAGACTAAATAAGCTACGGAACGAGCTAACGGAACTGACGGAATTCCATTTTGAGGACGTCTTCATATTGCTCCGACTACGGTCCAAATTCTAAAGCTTAAGCTCTCATTTAGAGACTAAGTGTCCCAAACACTCCAAAACTCAAAACAAAACATCCCGACAAATCAAAATAGCAGAAACAAACACGGGGAAAGCAATTAATAGGGGAACGGGGCATAAATTCTTAAAACGACCGGCCGGGTCGTTACATCCTCCCACACTTAAACATTCGTTCGTCCTCGAACGAGCATAGAGACATACCTGAAGCAGTGAAAAGATGAGGGTAACGGCTGCGCATATCCTGCTCGGTCTCCCAAGTCGCCTCCTCGACCGACTGACCCCGCCACTGAACCTTCACTGATGCAATGTTCTTTGACCTCAGATTCCGAACCTGCCTGTCCAATATCGCCACCGGCTCCTCAACATAAGATAGATCCTTGTCCAACTGGACTGAACTAAAATCCAACACGTGCGACGGATCACCGTGATACCTCCGGAGCATCGAAACATGAAATACCGGATGAACTCCTGCCAAGCTGGGAGGTAAAGCAAGCTCATAAGCAACCTCCCCAACACGTCGCAATATCTCAAAAGGACCAATAAACCTCGGACTCAATTTCCCTTTCTCCCCAAATCTCATAACGCCCTTCATAGGAAAAACCCGAAGCAAGACCCACTCTCCAACCATATAGGAAACATCACGAACCTTCCGGTCCGCATAACTCTTCTGTCTGGACTGGGCTGTGCGAAGTCTATCCTGAATCACCTTAACCTTCTCCAAAGCATCCTGAACAAAGTCTGTGCCCAATAACCTAGCCTCACCCGGCTCAAACCAACCCACCGGGGACCTACACCGCCTACCATACAAAGCCTCATACGGTTCCATCTGAATGCTGGACTGATAACTGTTGTTGTAGGAGAACTCCGCCAATGGCAAGAACTGATCCCAAGAACCTCCAAACTCAATCACACGCACAGAGCATATCCTCAAGAATCTGAATAGTGCGCTCGGACTGTCCGTCCGTCAGAGGGTGAAATGATGTGCTCAACTCCACCCGAGTACCCAACTCATACTATACGACCCTCCAGAACCGCGATGTGAACTGAGTACCTCTGTCTGAAATGATGGAAACTGGAATACCATGCAGACGAACAATCTCCCGGATATAAATCTCCGCCAACCGCTCTGAAGAATAGGTAGTACACACAGGAATGAAGTGCGCGGTACTGGTCAGCCGATCCACATCACCCAAATGGCAACGAACTTCCTCAAAGTCCCTGGGAGCCCAACTACGAAGTCCAGGGTGATCCGCTCCCGCTTCCACTCCGGAATCTCTATCTGCGGAAGCAACCCACCCGATCTCTGGTACTCATACTTCACCTGCTGACAATTGAGGCACCAGCTACAAACCAACTATATCTTTCGTCATCCGCCTCCACCAATAGTGCTGTCTCAAATCTTGGTACATCTTCGCGACACCCGGATGGATGGAATACCGCGAACTATGGGCCTCCTCTAGAACCAACTCCCGAAGCCCATCAACATTGGGTACACAAACCCGACCCTGCATCCTCAACACCCCGTCATCACCAATAGTAACATCTCTGGCATCACCGCGCTTGCAGAACCTTGTCCTTGAGGACAAGCAAATGAGGGTCATCAAACTGACGCTCCCGGATACGATCAAACAAGGGAAGACCGAGAAACCACACAAGCAAGGACCCGACTGGGCTCCGAAAGATCCAATCTCACAAACTGACAGGCTAAGGACTGAACATCCATAGCCATGGGCCTCTCAACTGCTGGTAAATAAGCCAAACTCCCAAACTCTCCGCCCGACGACTCAAAGCATCAACCACCACATTGGCCTTGCCCGGGTGATACAAAATAGTGATATCATAGTCCTTCAACAGCTCTAACCACCTCCTCTGGCGCAAATTAAAGTCCTTCTGCTTGAACAGAGCTGCAAACTCCAGTCATCAGTATAAATCTCACAAGGCAAACCGTAAAATAATAACGCCAGATCTTCAACGCATGAACAATAGCAGCTAACTCGAGATCATAGACAGGATAATTCTTCTCATGTACCTTCAACTATCTGGACGCGTAGGCAATCACCCTACCGTCCTGCATCAATACCGCTCCAAGGCCAATCCTCGAGGCATCACAATAGACAGTATAAGACCCCAAACCAGTAGGCAATATCAAAACTAGAGCTGTAGTCAAAGCTGTCTTGAGCTTCTAAAAGCTCTCCTCACACTCTTCCGTCCACTGGAACGGAGCACCCTTCTGGGTCAGCCTGGTCATAGGTGCTGCAATGGATGAAAATCCCTCAACAAATCGACGGTAATAACCCGCCAAGCCAAGAAAACTACGGATCTCTGTAGCTGAGGATGGTCTGGGCCAACTCTGCACTGCTTCCACTTTCTTCGGATCCACCTTTATCCCCTCACTCGATACCACGTGACCCAAGAATGCCACAGAATAGGATCCAACCAAAACTCACATTTCGAGAACTTGGCATATAACTTCTTTTCTCTCAAAGTCTGAAGCACTGTCCTCAGGTGCTGCTCATGATCTTCCCGACTTCGGGAGTATACCAGAATGTCATCAATAAAGACAATGACGAATGAGTCAAGATATGGCCGGAATACACTGTGCATCAAATGCATAAAGGCTGTTGGGGCATTGGTCAGCCCAAATGACATAACAAGGAACTCGTAATGACCATACCGAGTCCTGAAGGAAGTCTTCGGGATATCTGGCTCCCGAATCTTCAACTGATGATAGCCTGAACGCAAGTCAATCTTAGAAAACACACGGGCACCCTGTAACTGATCAAACAGGTCATCAATACGAGGCAAAGGATAACGGTTCTTCTCTGTAACCTTGTTCAACTGGCGATAATCAACGCACATACGCATAGAACCATCCTTCTTCTTCACAAACAAGATAGGAGCACTCCAAGGTGATACACTAGGCCGAATAAAACCCTTATCAAGCAATTCCTATAACTGCTCCTTCAACTCCTTCAACTCAGGAGGAGCCTTACGGTACGGAGGAATAGAATTGGGCTGAGTGCCCGGCAACAGATCAATGCCAAAATTAATATCTCTATCGGGCGGCATGCCCGAAAGATCAGCTGGAAACACATCAGAGAAATACCATACTACTGGGACTGAATCAACTGTAAGGGTATCAATACTGACATATCTCACATAAGCTAGATATGCGTCACACCCCTTCTCAACCATGCACTGAGCCTTAAGGAATGAAATAACTCTACTGGAAGTATGATCTAAGGTACCCCTCCACTTTACTCGCGGTACACCTGGCATAGCCAGCATCACGGTTTTCGCGTGACAATCAAGAATAGCATAATGGGGCGACAACTACTCCATGCCCAAGATAACATCAAAGTCTACCATGCTGAGCAATAATAAATCGGCTCTGGTCTCAAAACCACTAAGAGCAATCAAACACGACCGATAAATGCGGTCCACAACAAGAGAATCTCCAAAAGGAGTAGAAACATAAACAGGAGAACTCAAGGAATCCCGAGATATGCCCAAATGCGGGGCAAAATAAGAGGACACATAAGAATAAGTGGAGCCTGGATTGAATAAAACCGATGCATCTCTATGACAGACCAGGATAATACCTATGATGACAGAATCGGAGGTGACAACTTCAGTACGGGCAGGAAGGGCATAGTATCTGGCCTGGCCTCCCCCTCTAGGGCGACCTCTACCTCCCCGACCTCCACCCCTAGCTGGCGGGGCAGGTGGGGTAGCAACTGGTGCTGTAACCATAGCCTAGGAACTCTGCGGGGTACGATGTGGCTGAGAAGTCTGTGGAGGTGGACCCCTCCTAAGTCTGGGACAATCCTTCACCATATGGCGTGTCTCGCCACATTCAAAACAAGCTCTGGGAGGACGTGGCGGCTGCGACTGGCCATTGGAAGCACCTCGTGCAGGAGGCGCACTGGATACTGGAGGCGCATAATAAGGCTCTTGAGGTCTAGGAGGAGCTGGGATACCACTGGCTGCTGGAAGAGCTGAATAATGGGGGCGACTCATATAACCCCTACCATGGCGAGCTGTAACTGGGGAACAGGCACCAGAATAATGACCCGACTCTCGAGACCTCTTGGCCTCCCTCTCCTCTCTGTCCCGAGCATGCATACCCTCTACTCTCCTAGCAATGCTCACCACCTGCTGATAAGAAATATCCATCTCCAACTCCCGAGCCATACTAGACCTGATGCTGGGAATGAACCCCTCAATAAACCAGCGAACTCTCTCACGAACTGTAGAAACCAAAGCTGGTGCATGCCTAGCCATGTCAGTGAAGCGGACAACATACTCCGAGATAGTCATAGTTCCCTGGCACAAATGCTCAAACTCTGCACGCCATGCGTCCCTGAGGCTCTGAGGAACATACTCTCTCAGGAACATATCTGAAAACTGAGTCCAAGTCAGGGAGGCTGCCTCATCTGGACTGTCTAACTCATAGGTACGCCACCACTGATAGGCGGCTCCTCGAAGCTGGAACATAGTGAAGGAAACCCCGCTCGATCCTGATATACCCATGTTACGGAGGATACAGTAGCACTCCTTTATAAATCCCAGAGCAACATCTGATGCTAGTCCACTGAATGTAGGAGGCTGGTACTTCTTGAACCTCTCAAGCCTCCTCTGCTCCTCCTCTGAAGCTACTGCCCTCTCCTCAGGTTGAACTGGGGCTACAGGCTGTGCCGGTATAATCTCTGGGACCTACTCAACATGCACTCGCTGCTCAGGAGTGCGGGCGGCGGGAGTCTGAGCTCCTCCCCCGGCCTGGGATGTGGCTGCAGCAAGGGGAAGCAACCCTGGCTGAGCTAGAGTGGTGTACATACTCATGAACTGTGCAAGAGTCTCCTGGAGAGCTGGAGTAGTAGTAGCAGTAGGCGTATCAGGCGCCTGGGCTCTGGCTGGAGATGCTGGTGGCTCCTCTGTAGCAGCTCGCCCGGGTGCTCCGGCTGCACCGCGTGCGCGTCCTCGGCCTCTACCCCGGCCCCGACCTCTGACGGCTCTCGCAGGGGGCGCGGGTGTCTGGTCACCTCCGGTAGAACGTGTCCTCACCATCTGTGAGAGAATAGAAGATAGAAGTTTAGAATTTCGATATCAAAAATCTCGTATGACAGGGAAATCAAATGAAGTGGAATTTTTCTTAACAGTTACATAGCCTCTCGTAGATAAGCACAGACGTCTCCGTACCGATCCACGAGACTCTAATAAACCGGCTTGTGATTCATGACTCCTATGAACCTAGAGCTCTGATACCAACTTGTCACGACCCAAGTTCGCTCTCCGTGAACTGTCGTGACGGCACCTAGCCTCTACGACTAGGTAAGCCTAACAATTTGCGGAAAAGAAACGAAATATGAAAACGAATAAAAACTGAAGATAAAATAAAATAGAAATGTTTAAGATGTTGCTCGGCATAAACCAATACATGTTCTCAAAAATTGAATCAACTCCCAAAACCCTTGAATCTCATGAAATCACAAGCTGAGAAGCACTACATAAGGTTCTAACTCTAGAATGTCTAGTCAAAAGAAAATACAAAAGATCTATATCTAACAGAGGGAAATGAGAGAGATACTCCTCGGTCTGCGGACGCGGTAGATATACCTCAAAGTCTCTGAAGGTCGCCTCGCCTCTCTAAAGGTATGGCTGAGCCGATGAACCTGGATCTGCACACGAAAAATATGTGCAGGAAAGGGCATGAGTACACCACGGTGGTACCCAGTAAGTGCCAAGCCTAACCTCGGTCGAGTAGTGACGAGGAAGGTCAGGGCCCTACCGGTCATATACATATATATAACAAAGGATAAAAACAGTACGAAGTAACACAGGATAATAAAGGTAAAACAACTACAACGGAGAGAAACTCACGGAAAGAAAGTAATCCACACAGAGATGGCAACAGGGGATCTCCCAGGATATCGTCCTGTAGTCCCAAATGTAAATATACAATGGATCTCCCGGGATATCGTCCCGTAGTCCAGTTCATAAAGCACAGGGGATCTCCCGGAATGCCAATCCGTAGTCCCAAACGTAAATATCCAATACAGGGGGATCTACCGGGTGCTGTCCCGTAGTCCCAATATAAATATGCAGGAGGGATCTCCCGGAATACCAATCCGTAGTCCCAAATAAACAAGCAAGGGGATCTCCCGGGATATCGCCTGTAGTCCCAAAGTAAACACATAACAGCATCACGAAAAATAGTCAATTCTATCCAATTTCATACTAAAGAAAAATAGGTATTTCTAACCTAGCATGCTGCACTGAATTCAAATAATGCAGTTTGAGCAAGTAAAGCAATTAAGTCACTTAGACATGCTTTCCTAAACCAACAGTAGGCTTAAATTACAAGTAGTGTACACAAGGAAGAGAACACCATTATAGTTACTTAATGAAAGCAGGATTTTCAACAATTAGCACATGTACGCACTCGTCACCTCACGTACAAGGCATTTTATATATCAACAATACCAAATCCTAAGGGGAGTTCCCTACACAAGGTTAGGCAAGCCACTTACCTCGAACCAGCTCAATCAACTCGAAACCATGTTCTTGCCACGAGTACCCGACTTCAAATGGCCCAAATCTATTCAAATTAATTGCATAATGTAAATATAACTTCAAGTAGCTAATTCAACTAATAAATTCGAAGCTAACACGCAAAATTAGAAAAATCGCCCCAAAAATGTTTCCTGGACCCACGTCTCAGAATCGGATAAAATTCATAAAACTAGCATCCTTACACTCTCACGAGTTCATGCATACCAAAAACATCGAAATCAGAGCACAAACAATCCCTCAAATCCCTAAATCAAGGTCTCCAATTTCAAACCCTAAACTCCCAATTTTAACCCTCATTTTCCATAAATTTCTCGCCAAATCAGTAGAATAATACCATATAAACGAGTTTTGGTTCCAAAAATCTTACTTCCTCGAAGCTCCCTCGAATCCTCTCTCAAAAACCTCCCAAAAAGCTCAATTCTCGGAGGAAAATAGTGAAAGAATAGACTGAATTCGCGACAGAAACCTTATATAGGTTCTGGCCCAGGGTTTCCGCACCTGTAGCCTTTTCATTGCACCTGCGGTTCCAGGTGCGCATCTGCGAAAAATCACTTAATGCACTGGGCCGCACCTGCGCTTCACCTTCCGCACCTGCGGTCTCGCAGGTGCGCTCAAGCTCTCGCACCTACGACTTCTGATCCTCAAGCACCTGGCCGCATCTACGGCTATTCCCACGCTTCTGCGATCACGCACCTGCGGTCTCCAATCCGCAGGCGCGGTTATGACAGAAATTCAGCAACTGAAGTTGCTTCAACAATTTCCCAAATCCTTCCGTCAACCTTCCGAAATCATCCCGAGGCCCCCGGGACCTCAACCAAAAATACGAACAAGTCATATACCACTATTCAAACTTGTACCAACCCTCGGAACACTCAAAACAATGCCGGAATACCAAATCACCCTCGGATTCAAGCCTAAGGATTCCAAAATTTTCAATTTCCGCTTTTGATCAAAAAGTCTATCAAACCTCGTCCGAATTACCTGAAATTTTGCACACACGTCCCAAATAACACGACGGACCTACTCCAACTTCCGGAATTCCATTCCGACCCCGATATCAAAATCTCACTATCGAACCGGAAGCTTCAAAAATTCGACTTTCGGCATTTCAAGCCTAATTAAGCTACGGACCTCCAAAACACAATCCGAACACGCCCCTAAGCCCGAAATCACCCAACGGAGCTAACAGAATCGACGGAATTTTATTTCGAAACCGTCTTCACACTGCTCCGACTACGGTCCAAATTCTAAAGCTTAAGCTCTCATTTAGGGACTAAGTGTCCCGAAACTCAAGACGAATCCTCCCGACCACTCACAATAGCAGAAACAAACACGGGGAATGCAGTTAATAGGAAAACGGGGCGTTAATTCATAAAACGACTGGCCGGGTCGTTACACCTAGTTTCACGATAGGCGCCATCACGACCGGGTCCGTTTTAGGGTCGTGACAGAAAGTATATAAATAATATAGTATGTGTATTTGTGTATTTAGATATGTATGTGTTATCATATCTGTAGTATAATAATGGTATATTTTATGTTCTTATGTATTTATTATTTTGAGATGCAATGGATATTTATTAAAACAGGCGTTTGTAGCGTTGTTTTTATGCAATACACATTATATGTATCGTATAAGACTGTTATATTTGATTTTAGATGTTTTTATATATTAAAAAAAATAGGTATAGGAATCGTTTTTATATAAAATGAGTGTGTTTGTTTATTCAATATAAATATGTATATCTAATTATATACACTGTATAACAAAAATATATAATATGAGTATTAATTTAGGAATTTTTACCTCCTGTAGCAAAGGTTGATATCTTATTTATTTTAAATAAATACCCTTTTAAAAATTATATTCCATAACTACCTTTTGATTTTTATAGCCAAATATCTATTTATGGTCACCTCCTACCCTTAAGCCATAAAATATGCTTTGTATTATTTTTCTCTCTCATTCTTTCAGATTTTTCTCCACCCTCTCTCTCTCAACGCCAGTTTTTCTCCATGAATACAACCTCAATTTCCTCTTTGTAACAGCCCAAGTTCACAAATTCTTCCTCTTTATTCCAAGATTGCTCAAACCGAGTTGTTTATCCCTTCAAATACAGTGACCCATCAAAGCATTCATTCTCTTCCGTGGCAAAAACGAACTGGGTTGTGCATTTTTGCACTCAAGGATGAAGACGGAACTTGCTCCGACGACTGAGTTGGAGATGGCGGAGAGAGAAAAGAAGCGACGCCGCGGAGGTGGTGGGAGAAAGTTTGGGAAATTGCTGAAAAATCTTCTTTTATTCTAGAGGTTCGAAATCTGCTATCGACGAGACAACATTAGGGTTGTTCTTGAACAAAGACGACGGAGTTTGGGGCTGAGCAATTTGAAGATTCTGTTAATATATTTTCAATGTATCTCGTTATATTCTATGTATTTCATTGTATTCATTGTCTTATTTTTTTTATTGTATTTCAATGTATCTCGTTGTATCCATGTATTTTATTGTATTCACTGTCTCGCAATATTCCATCAATGTATTCATATGTGTTTTTTTATTAATATAATTTATGTATTTTATGTATTCAGATTTATAATTGTATTTGTTGAGTTATATTAGGAGTCTATTGTGTTAATTGATTCACTTTCCGATTAAAAATAGCTGAATAGACCATGAATTGCGCTATTTACGTTACGGTATTCACAAATACATATCGTGAATACAGTCAAATACAATAATCTGTCTAGCTGTAATCCCCTGTTTCACGTCATGAATACAGTCGAATACAATAATCTGTCTAGCTGTAATCCCCTGTTTCACGCCGAGAAATGCTACTATATTCATGAATACAGTAACTTAAATACATCGAATACACTCTAAAAAACCTGAAAATATAACTATAGGAAGTAATATAGTAAATGATAGCTACAACCAGCTAATAACCACTAAAATATAGTGGTTTATGAAAGTTTCTCTTTTATAAGTGGAGGAGATGAAAAACAAAGAAGAAAGGCATGTTTAACTCCGAAACCAACAAAAATACGATATCTCACGCGACAAAATCGATGAAAAGAAAAATGTTGGTCCAAATTGTGTCAAATTTGTGGCAAAGCTGTTGATGGGCAGTAGGTTCATGGTGGAAAGGTGATTGTGGAGCGAGGGTGCCTGCTATGGTTTTGAATGGGAAAGAGATGTGATATAGTTCATGATAAATGAGAGAGAAAGAGGAATAAGATAATACATGTAATCTCTAATCTTGTGGAAGAGTTGCATGAGCTACGAACTATTAAAGGAAAATGATATTTTGTTTGAATATGTTAAATTTGTTATAAAATCTGTTGTTATTGAAATAAACCAAAAATAGTAATATTAATATAAATACTTTTTTATTAGTGACCTACAATGTAAAAATCTCATTTGATTGTATACCTTTGCGATTTAGACCATGAATCTCAATAATTGTGCAAATTATTGTACTTCCCTAGCTAAAAAGGAAAAATCACGGATTCTCTTATTGCACTTGATATTCTTTTCTTTTTCTATTGAACTATGTCCACTAGGTAGTGATTTATTTTAGTGTAAAATACTTTTCTTCATTCGATGGTACTTAGACTAAATGGTCAACTCGGGAGAAATTAAAATTCAATAAGAGTTAAATTCGTTGCATCAATTTATTTAGAAGGATGATGAGTCGAACACTTCTATAAAAGAAGTCCTATTTCATATTCTTCATCATAAACTGTAACAAAATTCCGTAAATTTTTCAAAAGGTATTATTTTTCTTATCAAAGTCAAACCGGAAGACATGGTGCTTTCTTTATACTATTTTCTTGTCTTTTTTTTTTTGTATGCAATTGTTAGGGTTAATAAATTGGACTTGTCTCAATATAGACCTATCAGTCTTTGTAATACTATTTATAAAGTTGTAACAAAAATTATAGTAAATAGATTAAAACCTTTTTTAGAGCGTCTTATACATCCTAGTCAGTCTAGCTTTCAGAAAAATAAGAGAGCTGCTGATAATGCTATCATTGTTCAAGAAATCCTACATAGTTTTCAGAAAAGGAAAGGTCATAAACTGAATATGCTTCTAAAACTAGACCTTGAAAGGCTTTCGACAAGTTAGAATGGTCTTTCATTCATAACACACTAGTTTCCTTAAATTTCCCAAAGGATATCATACAGCTTATCATGTCCTGCATTACGACTACTTCTACTTCCATCCTAATAAATGGTAGCCCATCTGAGTATTTTACACCTACAAGAGGTATTAGGCAGGGTGACCCCTTATCACCTTATTTGTTTATACTCTGCCTAGAAATGCTATCCCGGCGCATCAATACAGCTGTTGACTACAGAGAATGGATGTCCCTCACTATATCAAAAAGGGGACCCCAAATATCTTATTTGCTCTTTGCAGATGATATCATACTAACATCACAAATTACTGCCAATACATGTCAGTCAATTGTCACTACCCTTAATCAGTTTACCCAACAATCAGGTCAAACCATAAATTTTGAGAAATCACAAATCTATTTCTCTAATAACTATCAACCTTCTATTAGACAAGTCATAGTCCAACTTTTCCAGATGAATGAAGGAAAAACTTTTGGTAAGTATCTAGGTTTTCCCATTTTTACAAAGAGACCCTGCAAAAGGGATTATCAATTTCTACTGGACAATTTCAAACATAAACTGCAAGGTTGGAAGACTGCTTTCCTATCAAGAGCAGGCAGAATCACTCTCATAAAATCCACCATAAATCATCTTCCTAATCATTTAATGCAGTATATTCAAATCCCTGAATATATACTTACATACCTCAATCGGTACCAACGTAATTTTCTTTGGGGAACTACTCCCCAACAGAAAAAGCTTCATCTAGTCAAATGGTCAACAGTTACACAACCTATTGATCAAGGGGGATTAGGTATTCAAAACCTACGTATTAAAAATAAAGCCTTACATGCAGGCTTAGCATGGAGATTATTCCATAATCCACATCAGTTGTGGGCACAAGTTCTCTTACATGCTAACATAAGGCCACCCTCCTCGGCAAGAGTTAACGGCTCAAATACTTGGCGACATATTATCAAGGCATGGCCCTACTGCCAAGTAGGTGTTAAGTGGAATCTCTCAACGGGGCATCATGTCAAGTTTTGGACTGACCCCTGGATCACCCATAATAAAACACTACTTAGCTACATTCAAGGACCATTGCCAAAAAATGAGGAGACACAACTAGTGTCAAATTACTACCACGATAAAGCTTGGCATCTAGATACTTTACCATTCCAGTTACCCCCTCAGTTGTACTCACATATTACTAATGTATATATGCCTAGCACACCAGTAACGCCAGATCAACTTTACTGGGCACTTAATGAAAATGGAATATTTACCACTAAATCCATGTACAATGCTTTATTATCGAATACTCCTATTAATATGCCACTCTCACAGTCCTACAGGTGGATGTGGAAACTTCACATTCCACCAAAATTAAAATTTTTCCTATGGCTATTTTCCCATAATAGACTGCCCACAGCTTCATATCTGCAAAGACTGGGAATTCTTCAATCAGATCTATGTAAGCAATGCAACATGGAGCCTGAAACAATACATCGTCTATTTTTGGATTGCCCGAATACATCTCCATTATGGACTGCCCTTGGAATCCCTATGACTACCTTTCTTCCTCCTATACAAGTTCATAACACTCTTGGTTGGTTACATAAACTCATAAACACATCATCCCCCTATACTCCTTATAATATACCCTCCACAACACTAATTCTGTTTGTTCTAGGGTATATCTGGATAGCCAGAAATAAGCGTCTTTTTGAAAATTCTAAAGTTGTTTTACACCTATCTCACATAGTCAAAAATGCAGCAGAATTTTATTTCTTAACACAATCTTCTACAAGAAATTCTCTTTCAACACCCCTTTACATCAAATGCACCCTCCGGCTCAACAAACGTTTAAACTAAATATTGATGGCTCTTGTTCCCTGGAGAAGGGAAAATATAGCATTGGGGGTGTTTTCTGTAACAGTCAGGGAAATTGGATTTTAGGCTTTGCAGGAACAGTACAAGAGGGTGCGCCACTTCAAACTGAACTGCTTGCTTTACTCATGGGACTCAAAATTGCTATACACCAACATCTCACACCACTCGTCATTGAAACGGACGCTCGTACAATACTAGGTATGTTTACTTCCCCTACTATGAAATATACTAACATAATCAGTGACTGCAGGTTCTTGCTTCAACAGCTGGATAGTTCGTCCCTACAACATATCTACAGAGAGCAAAACAGTGTAGCTGATAGATTAGCCTCATATGGAGCCCTGCAGCTAAAGGAACAATGCAGAATTTTTGGACAACAACCACCTTTTGTCAAGTCACTCTTCCACCAGGATCAACAAGGCATCTACCAACGGAGGCTTATTAGGAATAGTACTAGGGTTTCTGACCTTTTGCTCTCTGGTTCAACTAGTGTGTGTAATAGTAGTACTTCCTATAGTAGTTTGTCGTCTCTTAATAGTAGTTTGTTATCTACGTCTGATACTACACCCCATGACTCTAGTCTGGGAGACTTTTGTAAACTGATGCCTCTTATGCATCAACTAACTCGGTGTGCTGTACTACTTTAAGTTTATATAATATGAACTATCTTTCCTACCAAAAAATAGAAGTTGGATTTGACTTCCTAGCACGACCATGTTACTCAAGACGTAAGGCCTCAAGAAGTAACAATTTTAAGTGTAGTGGACTGCGCTGAAAATAATTATAGATTTTTTGGAAAAAAAAATATAATATTAGATACTAAAACGACATCATTTAAAACCAGTATTTTAAAAGGCGTTTCGGGGCGAGCCCTGGGGCAAGGCGCATCAAAAATGCCCTGAGGCAATGATGTGGGGCAAAAGTTTCAAGAGGCGTACGCCCAGCAATTTAGGGCGTGAGCCCGGACGTTTGAGGTGCGTTTTTGTTGTGAGGTGTAAGCCCCATAGATTTTTTTAAATTAAAACAAAATTTGCTGAATAAGTCCTTCATATAATACCCAAATTCTCAAATGTCGGCATATAATTGCTCTTAAAGTCAAGACCTTTTTATTGATAGAAGCCTAATTTATGGTCTTTTTCAATTATTTATTCTGTCCGCTAGTCTGCTACTATCTCCCAAAAGCAACGATAGTCAATTTTTTTTGCAAATACAAAGAGAGCTCCATTCTCCTTTGTATCAGCAAGTTCAAAGTTCAAATTGCTGGTTAGTCATCCTTTTTGTTCCTCCATACAGAAAACTTTATTCTTTTCAACTCAAGTTACTTGTGCTTGTAAGTAACGTATAATGAATTGTTTTGACTAGTTTTTTTTGTGGGGATGGAACATATCTATATATATTTTTCACAAATTTCTCAATTTTACCTATTTATAATTTTTTACTTTAATTATATTATTTTATAAAATATTAATAATTAAATACCTATGGGGCTTACACCGCGTGCTTCGGGGCTTACGCCTCGCTGAGGCATATGTAAAACGCCCCGCCTTATCCCTTATGCCCACACCTTTTAATACATTGTTCAATCTACTTTATGCAATCAATTTTGTTAAACCGATCTTTATACTCCGCTTTCGAATGAATAGAAGCCAATGAAGAGTAAAGAATAGATTTGGGAATTTCGGAGTAACTCCTAAGTTACAGATTTCTGAGTCAACTTTCTGTATGAGCTTCCAGTATTTTGCCTTCAGCCTTTACGTTCTCGCAAGACTTTCGCCCTTACTATTCAACTGAAATTTCTGACTCACTAGCTCGTCAAAACAGAGCCTTGGTGTTTGGTTTGCAAGGGAAACTGGAGAGTGGAGCCTATCGGTCAATGTTCTTGCAATTAGTACATCTTATATTCGACCAACTTACCAATATCGATCTTCCAACTCAATGTTTAAATTTCTAAATTTTAGCTTAAACAATTTGGTGAGACTGCAAATGAGCCCATAAGAACCTACAGCTACTTGTCTTACTGCTATGTTCTCATCCCCAGCTGTACAATAGCTTCCGTTCATGTTTGATTTTAGTGGAGACAGACCATATTTATCAATATCAGAAACAAAATTGCCATCTAACTTCAAATTGAGACGAGAAAAGTAAGTCTTATGACGGTTTAAGACAGATATGAGAGCATATTGAATAGCATTGGAAAACTGAGTAGCTTAACATGACAGTACAGAGGACAATAATTATCTGTCCCTTGTATAGCAAAGCCCCAAAGGAAGAACAAAGGCAGCTGAAAGTGCGGACCAACGGAGAGAACCAATAGTTTCAGTGAAGTTGATCGATCAAGCACCATAAAATTGATATTTATCAAGATTTGGAGCCATTTCACTATCCTTCCGTTGGCTCTGCTGGAGATGAGTCTTCTGTCTTGTCACCTTTTTTCCCTGCTCATGCAAGGTAAGGCATCATCAGAATTGAAAAAATTACTGGTTAGACTGCTAAAATATTGTTCTACAATTTCAATAATATGCTTGTTTCACAACTTAAGAGACATTGAAATTCCATTACAGTATTTTGCAAACGCATTTTGAATTACCTTTCTTTTTCTTCCCACCGCCTTTCTTCTTGGTTTTAACGGGAAGGGCAAGCCAGGCTTTGATTTCGGGTTCATTCTCTATCGTCTTTGCAGGCTTCAGCTCCTGGAGAGCATGAGATGTAACCCTATCCGACCCATTAGGCATTAACAGCACTGTGAATTTAATGTGAGCAACCAAATCACCTGCACAGCAACCAACAACGATGATAAAAACAAACGACGGACACTACCTTAAATTCGAATACTGTACAAAATGATGCTGCTTCAGCATAGGAATGTATCATGAAAACAACACAGCTAAGATAGTACCAACCAGGTTTCTCATGTAGAACAGGATATGGCTGCAGAAGCTCATGGTTAACACACTCAACTAGGCCCAGACGAGCCCTCTTCTCCTCCAAATCCCTGTTCAAGTAAAATAAGAGTAACTAAACAGCATTTTCTTTGATAAGTGTAACCAGACATCATCATGATCATGAAACTTCTACATTACTACAGCAGAATGGAAATTGGGAAAATCATTGGACCTTGCGGTAAATGGCATGATAGGGAACTTCTGACTGATTTCACTGAAGATAAACCTTGAAGCTTTCATCTTCAGGTTATAGCTCTTGTCCACGGCTCTCTTGTAGATAGTTGTTTGTTTCTCATCCAACAATTTTGGCTGCAAATTTTTAGAAGGCCGTGAAAGTAAACAACTGTGAGATTCATATGAAAAATCATCTTTTTAAAATAAAAAAAAATCAGATGTCATGCATCACATGTCCATACCTTTCCTTCACCAGTGCTTGTCACAATATCAATGGAGTAAACCTCATTCTCCTCGAATTCTGCTTCATCTACTCTTGTTTCAGGATTGGTCACACTCAATACAACTTTGTTTCCATCAATAACAAATTGCTTCATTTGATGGCTCAAGACACCCTCAACAATCTTGCAGTCATAGGCAGCAGCAACTTTCTGAATAGCTTCTGTTACATCCGAGTTCTGCAATGTCCAAGGCACTTAGAAAAAAAAAATGCACGAGGAACCCAAACATTTATTGCTCTGAAGGATGGTTTGGAGCAGTAAAAGAACTATTGGATGGAAGATACTGCTAGAAAAAAGGAAAATATAAGACAAAGAGCATACTGCCATCTTCATGCATGAAGACTTTACTGACCTATATACAGCACCTATATCCTAAACACCCACTCTAGCTTGTCTACATATTCGTAACATTCAAATGAGACCAAAGGAAGTCTTACCTCACAGTAGCCTGAGGATTAAAAACTAAATAGAAAAATACCTAATAAAATAAAAGTTTACTCTCATAAAACATAGTAATACCTTTATTCAACACAACCTAAAATGATCTACAAGTCGGGCATTACATAAAAGTAAGAAGAGATCTGCTTTCCAACATCAAATTGAGATAAGTGGATCTCATTCAAGTCAGACTAGTAACTGAGGTACACATCAAGAACTAGAAACCATGTTACTGATCTTTTGGGCCCATAACATCTTCATGGTCATATTCAAATATCAAATCCACCTCCCTACTCCCTAGGGTTAAGAGAATGAAAGTTTAATTGTCATGAAAGAAAAAAAGCAGCAAAGCGTCTGGAAATGCATGACCACCAAACTGTATTATCTGAGGTTCCTCTCAACTGAAAAAATGAGGCAGTAAAAAGTCCTTTGCTTCTTATAAAGACCCACCAAACTAAGGATGTAACAAGTAGTCACACAAAAAAGGACTTGTAGTTACCAATTAAAAAAAAAAAAAAAAGAGGACTTATAGTTTCTCTTCAAATAGGCAAAGGCAAGAACCATCACAATAGCTGAGCGTTCTTCAAGAAAGAGAAGTAAAGATTGAATAGAAACCATGTTCACCATCACCAGATCACTACCGCCATAAAGAAACTTGAATGACACTATCCACCGAGACAAATTGCTTGAGCAAACTGAAGCACTCAAAGAGTGATAGCCAATGGGAAACAAACAAACAAAAAAACTACAGGGAGTGGAAACAAGCTATACTGATCTATTATCTCGAAATACACAATTTTCATTTTAAAAATAACTTAAAGCTATTATATAGTAACAGAAAAGTAACTTACAGGAAAAAAAGAAGAAGATAGTAACAGAAAACTAGTTAACTGGATTTAATACTGATATTGGTAGACAGGAGTTTGATTTGAAAATTGACCTAGAGAACCTAACGAGGATGTAAAAGGAGCCTCTTCTTATCAATAGTGAAGAAAATAGAATCTTGCCAAAATCTTTTTCCTTCAGATTTTTGCTTTTTGAGCTTCTTGCAAACTGGGAGAATACCACAAGTTCAATCATTCTACAAACAGAAATGATTACTATGAAAATCAGCTTCTGGGAACCATCTTGGGGCATTAATCTTACAGGTTGAGATATCCTTTTCAATGGCAAAGGGTAAATGTCTGTACCTCCTCTTCGAACTGTGCAACACTTAGAAGAAATTATACTTTCAAGTAGATCAATGGTTAAGAATCTAAATATATGAATAAAGTAACCCTTCTCTAATATGATAAGCTTTAAGACGAGGTTGTACTCAGAATGCAGCAACTAACAATTAAACCCATTGATACTCATGCAGGCTCCAATAACCATTACCTTCTTTCCTGGTCTCACAAGCCTCAAAGCAACTTCAGCGGCTGTATTAGCAGCTGCAATGACATCAGCAGCTCTACCGGTAACTGGTCCTTCGTGAAGAACATGTGTATGTCCAACTACAGCAATAAATCCATCAATGTGACATCCCATATCACTGCAACAAAAAAGAACTACATGTTACTCATACAAACAGTTAACTCATTCAAATTACAATCAACCAGTGCTAAAGCAACTCTTTCGCTTATTGAATAGTTAAGCCCTAAAGTCAGAATTTGAACTGGAGAAAATCCAACTTATTTATATGACTTAAAGTTCCTACTGTCAGCACTCAAGGCCAGAATTCAAGGGCAGCTCATGCTGAAAGAAATTCTTCTTTTCCCCTAAACTAGCTCTCAAAGCCATGATAAACAATGAAATCAACTTAAAGTGATGTAAACTATTACTTACATCTTCAATATATCACCTTCTTCCAGTACTGTCTCATCGCTAGACAATGGTGAGAAATGACACACAGTGTTGTTAACTGAAATACACGTTGGAAATGCAACACCTCTCTCAATTTTCTTCTTCACATTCTTGTACATATTTCCAGTTTGCCTGCACCGCGAAAGAGCCATCATTATTACTGAGATACAAGGAAATTGAATGTGCTGAAAGCATAGAAAGCTCAAGAAGTGCATACTCTTTGATAAAGGCATCCCCTTTTTCACAAAGATCAACTATCTTTGCTTTTGGCTTGCATTCGGACAACACCAATTGCAAAGCCTCTGCACAATTAAAACCAAAATAACAAAACTTAGTACTTATACCATGACACTATAAGGAATCGGGGAATGGAGTAGCTCTTTCTTTGACTTCAGCTTTTCAAATACTACAACAACAACAACTACTACGGTTCAGAGTGTGTTTCGCTATATAAATCCTCACTGTCCACGTTACTTCATTTAAATCATCTCATGTTTTTCAATGACTCTTTAAACAAACATTCTACACCATTGTGATTTTCTGCACTTTTATGTGATTTACATAAACTTTTGATAAAGGAAATTTCTAAATAATAGATTTTATTTCACAATAAGAAGTTAAGGAAATTTATATTGGGTTGTGCAACAAAAATTAGATGGTTAGAACGCTGTTCTAAGACA
This sequence comes from Nicotiana attenuata, assembly GCF_001879085.1. NCBI lineage: Eukaryota > Viridiplantae > Streptophyta > Magnoliopsida > Solanales > Solanaceae > Nicotiana > Nicotiana attenuata. The sequence continues at coordinate 16,832 of NW_017676070.1, read as the reverse complement.
ATCAGAGGGAGTAAACACCAATGGACTTTCAGCTATCAAATGACCCAAACGATTAAACTTTCAATCGGCAAATCAAAAGGGGTATCTCAAAAAGCATGTACAACAAAAATTTAAATTAAAAAAATAGGGAGAAATTAAGGAGATTAACTGTTAACGATTTCAGCGGCGCTCTTGTACTTGGTGACGACCTCAGGACTGGTTAGATCCAATTCTCTCTCTTCTCTCTCGTCGTCCGACATAGTTACCAAACAGGCCTATAAATACAGTTACAGAATTTCTGCTGAAAAAGGAATATGGAGAAAAATGAATTCAGAAGAACAAATGAATGAATGAATGAATGAAGAAATGAAAGGAAGGGGGGAATGATAAGAACAGGAAACTTACCGAAGCGAAAATTGGGTTTTGCTGATGGAAAGGAAAGTGGAGGCAAGAAAGGGTTGAGCTAGGGTTTTGAGTGAGCAAAAGTGCCTCCTTTTGTTAAGGTGAAGTGATAAATGGAGACATAGATGACAGCCTGGTGATTATGTGGCATAAAGTGGTCCTTTTCTCTTTCCTAGTTGGCACTTATGCCTTGTTTGTGCAATGTTCATGTTTGTATTTAATCACCCACTCTGACATGGTCCTGAATATAATCAACTTCAATGTTTTGCTAGCACATGAACAACCTCTCAAAGAAGCAACCAGATGAATTCTTTTCCTTGTACCTCACATCCATAAGAAGCATAAACTCTGAGTTTTCCCAAAACCTGCACATGGATCGATAAGGCGAAATATAGCACACATTCATCAAGTTCTTCACTCGAATTACCCCTCATGTTTTCTTTCTTATTCATAAATAATCCACCAATGCACCGATAATCAGAAACCGCACAAGCAGATAACCACGCGATCCAGTCGTAGACGGTGGGCTCCCCCACTTAGCTTTAAGCTACCATCACATAATGTAGAACCCACGAAGATTCCTCCGTCTCAATTACCATGATGTCGCATTGTCAACTTGCTAAATTTCTCGTAGTCCCTTGTTAAATTTTTCATGAACATTCCGAATTATCAGCCGCAATCGCATATTCGACCTTCTGCCGGGTGGTAAGTAGAACTCTACGTAGAAACTTCATCTAAATCACGCAACCGCTAACCTACTCACTGGAGATAATCCAACTGTGGAATTCCATACCAACATCTTCCAACTACGGTGCACTGGGTACAACTACTACGAAATTAGTAAACCCTCCTAAGCCCATGCTCATCCACCGGGTGTACAAGTCTGTTCATTCCCCATTGACATCAACTGAAAGTCCGAAAATACCTTCCAAACTCGAAGTCATGTTGCATCCAAAAACGATAATCAAGTTTTCACACCCCTCTTCATTTCAAGCAAACTCCTCTCTGCCATATTTAATCTTCCTCAGTACAGTAGCCACCATCCCAAATAAAATCCGTAGACCTAGTCACTTTCCACCATGATTTCCAAATCGCTCTAAAGATTCTCAAGGCACGTGACTATCCTACCACAGAATCCATATGCTACTCTATCACTCCCACTTCGATTAAACCACCTCCTTTAAGTAACTTTTCGACCTCGGCTCTTCATACTTGACCTGCTAGTAATTCAACCACCGCAAGATACCTCCCACCATGTCCATCCTCATCCTTCACTGCCCGAATGCTGCCTCAAATCAAAGTCCATCCTGTAGCACCTGAACTAATAAATTTCTACCAACTCTAAGCCTCTTCGAAGATCATCTTTCTCGAGCTATCAGCATTAGAAACACCGATTCGATTCTAAAACCACTACACATCGCCATCTCTGACAACCGCTTCTCAGGCACCATTTCGCAACACCTTGCCCCGAAGGCAAATCAAAAAAGACCATAACACCGGCGAGCCTTAATGCTTTCAAACAAGGACGACGACACCATATCACAATTAAGATTTCTACCATGCTCGAAAATATCAAGTCTCGATACTCCATCAACCAAAGCCTGAACATCCATAGTCCAATTTCCTTTCCTCTACTGGAATTAGATGTCGAACCTATAAACCATGAACTGAGAAATCCTCATTTCGTGTCATTCACTACCTCGACACATAAACAAGCACCCTACCATTACACCAACACTGTGCGATAACAACGCATGAACATCATAATTATCTGTGCATAACCTCTAAACCATAGGCAATACTGATACATGCATGAAATGATAGACCCCCCCTTCCACAAGACGACGATAATAACTCGCTCGAGTACGTAGGGAAAAACATCTTGCACCACATCTACAGTACCACTACAACTCCTCAATTCCCAATTGATAACAAGTGCTCCACGTCGCATAAAATTGAGTAGGAAGGAAATAAAGGCATAAGCCTCAAAGGAATCAAATCGCACGATGAGGAATCAAAAAGGGAAGTGCTCCTACAGCCCTGTAGCCTCTCGAAGATAAGTACAAACGTCTCTGTACCGATCCGCAAGACTCTACTAGACTTGCTCATGACTCGTGAGACCAAAGTGAACCTAGAGCTCTAATACCAAGCTGTCACGACCCAAAATCCACTATAGGTCGTGATGGCATCTAACGTCGCCGTCAGGCAAGCCAACGGTGATTGATCAACTTAATTACTCATTTTATTACTTTTGAAATCATAATTTCCATTAATTAAATAGTATTAAATAGAACTTACAGGGTGAAATGATAATAATTACGTGAACTACCATACTAAACATCCAGTAGAAACCTCCAAAACCCGGTGTCACAAGTGCAAGAGCATCTACTAAGGAGTACAATAATAATACAACATCTTTATGGAATACAAGTTAGACAGGAGAACATAAATAACTCTGATGGAGACTCTGTATGTTGCGGATCATAACATGGAATACAGCTCACCATGAAATCTCCGCAACAGCCACGCCTTTGCGCCCAAAACACTACCATATATATATATATATATATATATATATATATATATATATATATATATATATATATATATATATATATATATATATATACACATACATGCACAATAAGTGCAGCAAGTGTAGCATGAGTACGTAAATCAACGTACCCAGTAAGTATCTAGCCTAACCCCGGAGAAGCAGTGACGAGGGGTCGACATACACTTACTAGTGATCTAATAAATCAAGTACAATAGGAAATAAACAAATATATGGCAGGGTAATAAACATTATTTATAAATATAGGTACGTGGTGCAATCCTCCTCTGAACAATAAACTCAACCTCTCAATGGAGTATATATGAAAAGGACCTCATCAAATAGCTCGTCACAACTCAAAATCAGGAAAACACACGGATACGCTAATTTCTTATCAAATATTACACATGACGCTACCGAGGCGAACGACCCGATCCACAAGAGTGTTTATAGAAATGTCGCGGCGCACGACCCGATCCCATCATAATGTGTGCACTGCCGAGGGTCGAACGACACAAACCATAGATGCATCTATTATACTGCCGAGGCGAATGGCCCGCTCCCATGAGAATATGATACTTTAACGGGTCTCTGACCCCACTCACGAATATATGTGTGAGTTATAAAATTTAAAGAAGCTTTTCGATGAAAACGCACAACGCGAGAAAAATTCATAAAGGAAGCACAATTATTCCACGGTTTATCAAATAGCTCGTCACATCTCTACAATAGCGGGTCTATCGCCCTATGCAAGTCTAATCTCAAGTCGTAACGCAAAATAAAGAAATTTAACCAGCAAAGATATCTCAAATAGTACAATTATAGCATGGCGTGAACCTAAGTCTACCCGGACATAATCAGGAACTCTAGCATACGCACGGACACTTGTCACCTCATACGTACGTAGCCCCCACAACATGTAGCACATAAGAATATAACACCTACGGGGTAAATTTCCCCTCACAGTGTTAGACAAGAGACTTACCTCGTTCCGAAGTTCCATAACCGGCTCCAACGCCACCCTAAGACCTCAAATCGATGCCCGTAGCTCCAAAACTAGTCGAGCAAGGTGCAAAACAATCAAAATATACTCTAATACTCATAATTAATCAATTTATAATAATTTTCAACTCCGTTCGAAAAGTCAATAAAGTCAACCTCGGGCCCACGTGCTCGGATTCCAATTTTTTTTAAGATAACCTTTACCCATAACACCATGAACTCAAATATATAATTTATTCCTAATTCCATGTCCAATTTCGTGGCAAAAGTCCAAAAATACCAATTTCTAGGTTTTCTTCAAAATCTCAAAATTCTACTAATTTCCACAAATTTTCATGTTAAAATCTATATATAATCCAAATATTTAACTTTTAATAGGTGGGAATCACTTAACTCGTGTTGCCCGATCAAAATCCCCTCAAAATAGTTCCCTAAATTCGGCCAACTCAAGTGAAAAATGAAAGAAGAAGAGCCAAATCCCGTTCTTAAAAACAATTCTGCCTAGCGATATTTTGGCACCTACGGAACAGTAGCCGCACCTCTGGCATCGCTTGTGTGACCAAAACTCTGCTTCTGCGTAGAAGCACTGGAGCTCACCCATCGCACCTGCGGAAACGGCCCCGCTCCCGCGACAAGCTCCCTCGCTTCTGCGCTCCTCTCCGCTTCTGCGCTCCAAGAAGCCGCACCTGCGCCATCGCAAGTGCGGTCCAAAGGTCGCTTCTGCGAACCTTCCCCACGCACGCCTCTCCGGCTTCTCCGTTGAGCAGACCGCTTCAGCGGCTCCACACACGCGCCCAATTTTCCGCAGGTGCGGTCGCACCAGCAATTGGCCAAAACCAGCATTTCATCATTTTCAAATTTCGATCCGTTCAATCCGTTTCAAACCCTAGGACCCAGGACCCCATCCAAACATACCAACTCATCCCAAAATATGATACGAACTTAGTCGAAGGCTCAAATTACGTCAAACAACATCAAAATTACGATTCGACGGCCAAAACCTTTCTTTCAACTTTCCAACCTTCACACTTCTCCGAATGCGCCCAAATTATGCTTAAACATCCGGGAAGGATGCCAAATTTTGCGTGCAAGTAAAAATTTGCGATACGAACCTATTCCAAGGCTCGAAACTTCAAACGGACATTGATAACACCAAAATTCATTTCAAATCAAACTTAAGAAATTCTTAAACTTCCAAAATGCCAACCTTCCATAATAGACGCCGAAATGCTCCCGAACCACCCGATACTCAACCCAAACATACGCCCAAGTCCGAATTTATCATATGAACCTATTGGAACCTTCAAATCCCATTTTTGATGTCGTTTACTCAAAAGTCAAACTTAAGTCAACTCTTCCAACTTAAAGCTTCGAAATTTAGAATTTTCTTCCAGTAACCACTCTGAACTTCTCGAAATTTAATTTCGACCACCTTACAAGTCAAAAAACATGAAGTGAAGCTACTCGAGGCCTCAAATCGCCGAACGACGTGCTAGAACTCAAAACGACCGGTCGGGTCGTTACATTGATTACTTGAAACTTGAAGCTTGTAGATACATTTGCGGCTTTTTATCCACGAGCTCTCTCTTGCTTCTTGTTATGGCTTCTGGTATCTATTTTTTTAGTTATGAAGACCCCTATTTATGGTTGTGGAAGAGAAGAGTTATGATGAGAATAAACTCTTTTCGACCAATCAAATCGTAGCATGACAAGGCCATATTTGATTGGCCAGAACATGTCACTTGCACATGTGATGCAGTTTCACTGGCCTGTTAATTTGACTTGGTATGCCTTGTCATTTTGACACGTGGCATGATCCTATTGGCTCTTCCGTTTGACTTGGCATGCCACGTCACTTGACACGTGGCACCAAACTGGGCCTCTAGGAATATGGGGCTTAATGAAGCGAGCTCATCATCTGCAGCCCAACTTAATAGTTAGCCCAATGGATTAAGACTTATTTATTTAATCTATATATATTGAACTTATATAATTGATCCAATTATATTAGCTCATAATATTTATTGGACTAATATATTTAAAATATAGTCCAAATTATTTTATAAATTTAATTTTCATAAAATTCATATGCCTACAAATGTCCCCTAGTAGACTTGTCAAAATATAAACTTATGAATATTAGAGAGAAGGCTTGAAGTAATATATCCGAGCGTGAGCCAATTGTAGTTTTCTTGTCAAACCGATTAAGCTACCAAACTTCAAACTTTAACTTTTCCTTTTTGGAAAGTTTATGTAGTTATGATGCCGAGAAACATTTTATGTAGGATCATTAATAGGGTTACAAGTACTTTGGTCATAAGTACTTTACTTTATGTTTTGATAATCTAACAAACTTACTATCCAGAACTAGACAAGGAACCTGTTACACATTTACAAGACCTTAAGATCACATGGTTCTAGGTTGGGATCCAGCTTGGGAAATGATTCAACTCTTCAGAGTGGAAGGAACAGCTGAGGGAACAGGTCCCTACCAATTCTTGAGGAGATTGTACGAAGTCAACTCTCTAGTTGGAAAGTTGTTTCCTACACACGTTACAATATAGGAACAATGCAGCAGTCAACTTTCTGTGGAAGACTTTGCCTACCTTGCTTACATCATTGTAAGTGATGTCACACATGTATATATACAATCAAAGGAGGTAAAACTCATTCACTTGAACACTTAGAGATTTTACTCAAGCTCATTAACGTGATTATCCAGCAAGAAAGTTTCAAGTGCGTCAAGAACAAAGAACAAAATAACTACGGACCAGTTCCCATATCTAGTCATTATATGTCCTTAGTTGAGTTGTAACTTTGTAATAGCTCTTCACTTGTATTTCCTACTTAGCTTGTCTAGAAGCACTCCGTAGGAACCTTTTTGTAAACCTTAAACCTGTGTGTTTGAGTCTTGGCTAGAGTTAGTCATGTTGTAAAGTCTTTGTAATAGAGTTATTACAAAGTGGCTTGTAATAGAGTATTACAAGTTAGTGAGGGATTAAGAGGTTAATTCCTAGGTTGCATAGGTTGTAATCTAAAAGTTTCTCGGTAGTGAAGTTGAAATCCTACAAGGGTAGGTCGTGGATTTTAATCCCGTTGAGCTGGGAATTTTCCACGTAAAATTACTCTCGTCACTTATTTACTCCAGTGTGCGTGTGTACTGTTGAACCTGATAGAAAACCTGGTTCTCTATAGAGTTAAGTGGACTTTTCTATTCTATCGATTGATATCATAGCAGGTTCTTTCTATCAGGTTAACACCTAGAAAGGATCCTCATGGCTGCTCCAAACTTCGAAGAAGGCCAGTCTACTTGCATACCACCTAGGTTCAATGGACAGTATTATGGATGGTGGAAAACTAGGATGCATGACTATATCATGACTGAAGATTCTGAGCTATGGGATGTCATATGTGATGGACCCTTTGTTCCTACCAAAAACCTTGACGACCCAGCTGTAGCCATTCTCAAGACAAGGAAAGAATTCAATGATGCTGATAGAAAGGCCATAGAGAAGAACTTTCGTGCAAAGAAAATTCTGGTGTGTGGCATTGCTCCTGATGAATACAATAGGATTTCGGCATGTCAGTCAGCCAAAGAAATCTGGGAAGCCCTTCAAACAGCTCACGAAGGAACAACACAGGTCAAGCAACCAAAATTGACATGCTCACAACTGAATACGAGCTGTTCTGGATGAAAGACGATGAATTTGTTCAAGATATGCATACCCGGTTCACCTCCATCATTAATGAGCTTCACTCCCTCGATGAAACTATTCCAAGAAACAAACTGGTTAGAAAAATCCTCAGTGTGCTGCCCAATTATTCGGAAAGCAAAGTGAACGCCATTACAGAGGTGAAAGACTTGCAGAAGCTAACTATTGATGAGCTTTTTGGCAATCTAAAAACATATGAAATGAAGAAGAAGAAGAAGAAGAAGAAGAAGAAGAAGGACAGTGAAAGAAGAGAGCCCAAGAGAGAGAAGAACCTGGTCCTCAAGATAGAAAGCAATGATTCAAGTGGTGAGGATGGTGATATGGCATACCTGACAAAAAATTCCAGAAGATGGTTCGCAGGAATGGAGGCATCCCAAAAAGGGAAAGTTCTAGCAAGCCAAAGAATTATCACCTCTGTCATAAATATGGCAAGCTAGGACATTTCATCAAGGACTGCCCTCTCCTAAAGCAGGATCAGTACAAAAACAACTCTGACAAAGCAGCCAAAAGGAACCCGATTCCTGATAAACGCTTCAATAGAAAAAATGCTGACAATGTCGTGAGACAAACTCTTGCTGCATGGGGAAATTCATCAAGCGAATCTGGAGAAGATGATGAACTGGGTAGTAGCTCTATGATGGCAGTAGAAAGTAAAACAACCGAGTATGATTCAATTTTTGCTTTGATGGCCCAGTCAGATGATGAAGATGACGATGATGATGAGGTAAATTTTCTGGATGTTCAGAGAAATCTGAAATCTTATTCTCCTAAGAAACGCATGTCTTTGGCAAATGTGTTAATTGACGCTTATCATAGTCTTATAAATGACAAAGATGCCTTAACAGTTGAACTAGGAAAAGCAGAACAGTCTAGAGATGACCTAGTAGTAGTTGCAGTTGATTTAAGGGAGATAATTGAGAACCTAAAGAAAGAAAGAGATGTCTTAGATAAAAAAATTGCATATGTAGAACAAGAAAGAGATGATCTTATGGCTGTTGTGGTGGACCTACAAGAGACCATTGAGAGTGTAAGTATGGAAAAAGATGCCTCAATTGAGAAAGTTGTTAGTATTAATCATGATACAGATGACCTCCTAGTGGTGGTAATGGATTTGAAGAAAACAATTAGGGAATTTGAAATGGAGAGTAGGACTGAAAGTTCTCAAAAAGGAAAGGAAGTTTCATTCGAGGCACACATTAAGCTTGAAAGTGAGTTAAATTCAGTGAAGTCTAGTGCGTGTGCTGAGCTTGAGAGAAACAAACAACTTCAAGAAGAATTAGATAGAGTGAAGAGTGATCTTGAAAAATCACTCAAGTGGACCTGGTCCTCTGATGCTATCACTGCCATGTATACCAACAATGAGGGATACAGGAAGGGGATTGGCTTTCAAAGGGAAAAGATTCCCTACAACCCTCATAGCAAGTACGTTACTGTACCTGACAATTGGCTTTGCACTCACTGTGGTAACAATGGGCACCTTAAAAAAAATTGTAAGGCTAGATTTCAGTCATAGCAGAAAAACAAATCTTTTGCTGTAAAAGTAACTACTGGTAGAGAGCCTGGTTCCTTATATAAAAAACGCATAATGCCTGCATGGACCAAAAGATCCCTTATTTACCCCTTTCCTCATTACAAGGGACCCAATTTAGTTTGGGTTCCTAAAGCTAACTCCTAATTTTTCTTATGCAGGGAATAGTGAAAGGAAGCAGCCTACAATGGTACATGAACAGTGGCTGCTCAAAGCATATGATTGGAAGTACAAATGATTTCCTTTCAATTAAGGCCCTGCAAGGAGGGAGTGTATCCTTTGAAAATGGCAAGAAGGGATACATTCTGGGAGTCGGAAGGATTGGGAGGTATCTCTCTCACTCAATTGAAAATGTGTACTACGTGAACGGATTGAAGTACAGCATGCTTAGTGTTTCCCAAATCAGTGACAAGGGAAACAAGGTGGAATTTGTGTCAAAAATCTGTACAGTCACAAACCTGGTAACTGGTGAGGTGGTGCTATTGGCAAAAAGATACAAGAATATCTATGTATCTGATTTTGAGTCCTGAAGAATGGTGATCTAAGCTGTCTAAGTGCTATTGATGATGATGCTGAATTATGGCACAGGAGGCTCGGTCTGCAAGTTTCACGTTGTTGAACAAATTAGTCAAGAAGGACCTGGTTCGTGGTCTGCCCAAGTCAAGCTTCAAGGATCACAAAGTATGTGATGCATGTGTAAAAGGGAAGCAAGTTAGATCCTCATTCAAGCCCAAAAAGGAAGTCAACACCGCAAGGCCACTTGATCTCCTTCACATGGATCTATGTGGACCTATGAGGGTGCCAAGCAGAGGAGGAAAGAAGTACATCTTTGTGATAGTTGATGACTATTCCAGGACTTTGTTCCTCAGGGCCAAGAATGAAACCTTTGAAGTGTTTGTTGCTTTTGTCAAGAAGAACCAAGTGAAGATGGATAATAAAGTAGCCTGCATTAGGTCTGATCATGGGATGGAGTTTGACAATGTCAAATTCGATGAGTTCTACACTGAAAAAATGGCATCACTCACAATTTTCCAGCTCCAAGAACACCTCAACAAAATGGTGTTGTGGAGAGGAAGAATAGAACTCTTGAAGACATGGCAAGAAAAATGCTAATTGACAGTGGGATCGCAAAGTATTTCTGGGCAGAAGCTGTCAATACTGCATGCTACTTGGTGAACACATCAGGTCACTTCTAAACAAAACTCCATATGAACTGCTGAATGGAAGGAAGCCCAAGCTGACACATCTAAGAACTTTTAGGTATAAATGCTTTGTTCACAACAATGGAAAGGAAGCTCTTGGAAAGTTCGATGCCAAAAGTGATGAAGGAATTTTTCTGGGATACTTATCTCAAAGCAAAGCTTACAAGGTATACAACAAAAGGACTCAATGTGGCGAAGAAAGCATACATGTGATCTTTGATGAAGCTCACCTCTCCTGTGAGAAGGACAGACATGTTGATCAAGATGGAGAGCCCTTATATGTTCCAGGTGAAGTAATTGACATGGAAAATGGAAAGGCAGACATGATGATCCATGTCAAGGAATCCAACGAAGATGATGCAAATACATCTCCATCCATTGGAGAGAAACCTGGTCCCCAAATTACAACAACTAAAGCTGAAAACAGACTTGTTGATGCAGTCCAAGGAACTCCACTTTGTGAAGTAAGAAGTGCCCAAGAACCCCAGTCAGACATACCTGGTTCCTCTACTAATGAGACTCAGGCACCAAATTGGAGGTTCAAAAGTTCACATCCTCTTGACAACATAATCACTCCTCTTGACTCAGGAGTTCAAACCAGATTAAAAGCAAGAAACTCACTTGTCTTCTCAGCCTTTCTTTCCCAAATACATCCCAAAAATATAAAAGAAGCATTGAAAGATTTAGACTGGATCACAGCAATGTAAGAGGAGCTGCATCAATTTGAAAGGAACAAGGTATGGCACCTGGTTCCTCGACCTGCAAATCGAACCATCATAGGAACCCGATGGGTATTCAGGAACAAACTTGATAAGTTTGGAAATACAACAAGAAATAAGGCAAGGCTTGTAGTTCAAGGCTACAATCAGGAAGAATGGATTGATTATGATGAAACATTTGCTCCAGTAGCTCGAATGGAAGCCATTAGAATTCTAATTGCCTTTGCATCTCATATGGAGTTCACACTATTCCAAATGGATGTCAAAAGTGCATTTCTAAATGGCTATCTAAAAAAAAAGTCTATGCCAAGAAGCCTACTCGCTTTGAGTGTCACGAGCATCCTGAGCATGTGTTCAAACTGGACAAGGCATTGTACGGGTTAAAGCAGGATCCCCGGGCCTGGTATGAAAGGTTGTCAAAATTCCTTCTAGAAAACGGGTTTACAAGAGGAAAAATTGACAACACTCTTTTTCTAAAGAAACGTGGGAGGAACCTGCTCATTGTGCATGTGTACGTTGATGATATAATCTTTGGAGCCACAACTGACTCTCTTTGTGAAGAATTTGCAAAACTCATAGGGAGTGAATTCGAGATGAATATGATGGGTGAACTGAATTTCTTCCTAGGACTTCAAGTGAAGCAATCTCAGAAGGGAACATTGATAAGTCAACAGAAGTACATTAAGGAGCTGCTGAAAAGGTTTGATATGGAAGCATCAAAAGTCATCGACACTCCCATTGCAACAGCCACCCGTCTAGACATGGATGAACATGGTTCCCATGTAAATCAAACTATGTATAGAGGGATCATACAGTCACTCCTGTATCTCACTGCAAGCAGACCAGGAATTGTTTTCAGCGTGGGTCTTTGTGCAAGGTTTCAATCCAATCCAAAGGAATCCCTTCTGAAGATTGCCAAGAGAATACTGAGATATCTCAAAGGAACGCAGGACCTGGTCCTTTATTATCCCTCAGGTGACATCTTTAGTCTTACTGGATATGTTGACGCTGATTATGCTGGATATCTGGTGGACAGGAAAAACACTTATGGAATGGCACATTTCCTGGCCTCTTGCCTAATCTTATAAGGTATAACGAAGCAGAACTCTGTGGCACTCTCAACTGCAGAAGCTGAATATGTAGCAGTTGCCTCTTGCTGTGCTCAAATTCTGTGGATCAAGCAACAATTGGAAGACTTTGGAGTGTTCTTAGATTGTGTGCCTCTTTTATGTGACAATACAAGTGCACTCAACATGGCAAAAAATCCAGTTCAACATAAGAGGACCAAGCACATTGATGTACGTCACTTCCTCAGAGACAATGTTGAAAAAGGACTTATATGCATGAAATTTTGCAACACTGAAGATCAAATTGTAGATATATATACCAAAGCCCTGAGCAGAGAACACTTCGAGCATATCGTCTGGCATTGGGGGTTGATAAAACGCAATTGAGAACCTGGTCCCTCAATGGTTGGCTATGAAAGAAATGTTCTGGTAAACTTAGCTAAAAGGTGTTTTCTGGCAAAGTCTAACTCATCTCTATACCATTACAGGTAGACACGCTTGATGATTACAGAGCAAATAAGCAGTTGAGGCTGTATACACTGGTAAAAAGGGCAAAGCTTACATATAAGAGATCAGTTAGGGAACCTAGTTCTTCTGACACAGGTTAGTAGTTTTCATGTTCTCTCATGCACAATTTTGAACAATTAAAACAAGTGCCACATCATCAGCATGTCAGTTTTTAGATTTGTGTCTTTTGAACCCAAACATCTCACCGATTATTAATCGACCCAACTCCCTAAAACCTGCTACCCTTTCTAACCGATCCCTCTTTCATCATAAATACATCTATCTCTATCATCACACTCCACACATCAACACTTCAAAACCTGTTCCCTATTCTTTCTCTCTTCAGTGCACCAAATCTTCTCTCTTCTTATCACCATGGCTGAAAATCAAATAATTTCTAATATCATCGAGTCCTCACCAGTTGAAACACCAACGTCAGACTCCCCTCCTCACACTACTGGTAACCAAAACCCTAGAACAGAGTCACCCCCACACTCCGTCTCTTCTCCTACCCATTCGAGTTCTAGTTCTCAAAATAGTCACAAAGCATTAACTCTCACAAGAGGTGTTGCCCAGAGCTCTTCTCTTACCTTGCCAAAGGAGAGGGATGAAATGAGTATTGCTGAGAATGAAGAAAATTGGGAAATTTCAAGTTCTCCTATAGAAGAAGGGTCAAAGGTAGACCAGACTGAGGGAAATGAGATCGTTGACTCAATAAAGACTGCTCCTGATCCCTTGTCCACAGGTACCGCTCCTACTTCTCCTGAGTTTCTCATGGATCTACAAGAAAAGGAAGCAATAGAAAATATGTTGTTCATCGCCAATGAAGGGGTTTATGTCGAAGGAAGCGAGGATGGTCTTAAGACTCAGGGGGAAGCATCTGAGCATGCTGGAGAGGATAATGAACTTGTGCCTGTTGAACTTTCAGCACAGGAAGGTGCTATTGGGGAACCTGCTGGAGGACCTGATCCGCCTTCGGAGGATCTAACTCCGGGTCTCTCTCAGGAACCCTTGGTCAGTACTGACCCTACTTCCTCTCCTCATTTAAATGTTGATTCTCTAAGTGTGATTATGCCTGAGACAAGCCATGTGTCTGAAGAACAAAAAGAGGATAGTGAAGAAGACTATAATGATTTACCAATTGCCAGTCTGCCTAGGCGTAGAGTAGATGTTGGTGAAGAGCTAACTCCTAAGCGACCAACAACAAGGTTGCAAAAGAAGGAGGCTCTTGAGTCTGCTCTTAAGAACAGTCAAGCTAAGTCAAGGAGAAGAAAATTAGTCAAATATGGCAAAGTTGTGGATGGTCACTTTTGTGCCTTGGTGAATGGAGTTGATATGGTAATGGACTCTGCCTTGTTGGGATCTATTCTTAGTGTGCCTACTGAAAGGTTGTCTAGTGTTCAGGGAGCTTGTACTCAGGACTTCAGAAACGCAATCCTGAAGGACAGAGCAGTTCAGCAGGGGGAACGGGTTCAGAAGAAGGCCATCCTTCCTGTTTACCAACTGCTATTTGAGATAGTAAACAAAGTCTTGCTGCCTCGAGCTGAGCGAAGATCCATCACCTCTCATGCAGACCTGTTCCTCATGGAAGCACTGGACAACTTCACGACCATCAGTCTGCCTGGGATTATGATAGAGCACATGAATAAAGTGGCAGACTTTAAAGATGGTAATCATGAGCTGCTGTATGAGTTCCTTCTTACAAAGGTCTTTGAGCACTTCAAGGTTCCTCTCGGACCAGTTAAAGTGGGTGCCAAGAAGCAAACTTTTTCAAAAGGCACTCTTGAAGAATGTGAGTGTATAGAGAAATTTGGAGGGGTTGCAAGCATTTCTACCATATCTCAGTTAATAAATGCTCAAAATAGTGCTACTACTGAGATAAGGCAATTAAAGGCAAGGAATGCTATTCTTGAGACTCAGATAATTCAGCTGCAAGAGGCACCTGGTTCCAGTCACTCTCAAAGCGAAGAAGTTGCTCGCCTGAAAAAGGAGAACGCTGCGCTCAGGAAACAAGTGGAGGACCTGAAACAGAGACTACTCAATGAGCAAATGTCAGCAAATGCTCGAATGGATTTAGTCCTCCAAACAATTTCCTCTGCCTCCAAACCTTCTCCTCCCAGTGCTTCTTACATTTTCCCTCAGTGTCAAGTCTATAATCTAGTTTTTGGTCCCGTCTCTCAGTGTTAGTTCTTATGATGATAACTTGTGGTATTTTTGTTAATTATTCGTGTTTGTGGATGTGGTAGTAACATTGACTTTGCTCCTGCTGTAAAATCCAAATTATGTTAATGCAAGCTTTTCCCTTGTTGTTGTTTATACCCTGCTTTCATGTTCTGTTTTTAATCATGACTGTGTGCACATAAGTGGCATGAGTTAACTTAAAACTAGACTTCCTTCTGCTTAATTGCCTGATACTGATCTTTTTATGATGCCAAAAGGGGGGGGGGGGGGGGTAAATAAGTTGCGACTGGATTAAGGGGGGAATGCAGAGATTCAGGGGGAAACTTNGAACGGGTCCTACCAGTTACCGAGGAGACTATACGAAGTCAACTCTCCATCTAGAAAGTTGCTGCATGCACACGCTACAGTATAGGAACAGTGCAACAATCAACTTTCTGTGGAAGACTTTTTGCCTACCTTGCTTACATCATTGTAAGTGATGTCACACATGTATATATACAATCAAGGGAGGTAAAACTCATTCACTTGAACACTTAGAGATTTTACTCAAGCTCACTCACGTGACTATCAAACAAGAAAGTTTCAAGTGCTTCAAGAACAAAACAACTACGGACCAGTTCCCATATCAAGTCATTATATGTCCTTAGAGTTGTAACTTTGTAATAGCTCTTCACATTTCCTACTTAGCCTGTCTAGAAGCATTCTGTAGGAACCATTTTGTAAACCTTAAACATGTGTGTTTGAGTCTTGGCTAGAGTTAGTCATGTTGTAAAGTCTTTGTAATAGAGTTATTATAAAGTGTCTTGTAATAGAGTATTACAAGTTAGTGAGGGATTAAGAGGGTAACTCCTAGGTTGCATAGGTTGTAATCTAAAAGCAGTAGTGAAGTTGAAATCCCACAAGGGTAGGTCGTGGTTTTTAATCCCATTGAGCTGGGAATTTTCCACGTAAAATTTTTCTTGTCACTTATTTACTCCAGTGTGCGTGTGTACTGTTAAACCTGATAGGTTCTCTATAGAGTTTGGTGGACTCTTATATTCTATCAATCGTGATGAAGCACAAGAAGTAATATGGTGTATCGAAACCAAGTCCAAAGTCAATAGTGATTTTCCACTTGAAGTTTTCATTCTCCAATACACTTTCTTTTCCAACAAAATTGAGCAAATATTTTGTTGTCCTTTGCAAACTTTGAGACTAGATGTATCTATTACTTGAGCTCGGTAAACCGCACAATTCATGTTACGTGGCATGTCAATGGAATGTAAATAGTTTAGGATACTACTTACTCTTATCTCCCCTATAAGACTGATATTGACAAAATAATTGTTTTAAAGAAGCCAATTTGATTTCAAGTTGGAGACTGCAAATACGATTCCATGTCGGAGTTAAAGAAAATTATGAGCCGCCTTAACAATTGATCCTATATCGGTAGTTACTTCTCACAAGTCGTCTTTTACACACCTATATAAACCCCATATGGACATGGTCATGTTTATTGAGCATTAAATGGCAACATCTCCATGCGCGTTCAAGTGTATCTTTGAAAGGTAATTTTTTTTTCTTCTGATGCCTTTTTTGTACCTTTTTTGTAGGCCAAATCAAGGATATATTTTGTTCAATGGGATGATCCATATATGAAGAAGGTGATCCTAGGGTGTGAAGGGATGGATATTCATCCCCGCCTGAAAATCACAGGCATAATCTTAAGGGCTCATGTAACTTGCCCCAGCATTTTTCAAATCGAAAGGCATGACCCGATAGCAGTACGTTCCCCATGGCGTGATGAATGTCGTTTTTTATGCATCTTCCTCATCCATTAGGATCTGATGATAGCCCGCATAGCAATCCACAAAAGACCCAATCTCATGCTTGGCACAATTATCAATCAAAATGTGGATATTTAGTAGTGGGAATTTGTCCTTTGGACTTGCCTTGTTGAGATCACGGTAATCAACGCACACTCTGGTCTTACCATCCT
>NW_017676069.1:37050-52670 GCF_001879085.1 Nicotiana attenuata | reverse complement strand
AATCACTTTACAAATAGATATATTTGATGATAAATTATATATACTAATTAGGATCTTCACAAGTCTATCCATAAAAGAACCCGACCCTGTGGTCCTAGCGTTTCGTGTTATTATATATATATATATATATATATATATATATATATATATATATATATATATAGCATGTTATAGTATATGTTAGTGTATTTGTATTACAAAAGTGTTAATGGATTACATTTATATTATTTAGATAGTAAATACAAAAATGATTCAAAAGTTTGACCAATGTTGACCTAATAACCGACCAACTTTGGTCGGTTATTCTCCAGAAAATAAAATATAAAGACCATTGTTGGTCGGTAAATGCTTCCCCTGCATTAACCGACCAATGTTGGTCGGTAATTTTAAATATAAATTCATTAAATTTTATAAAGCTTTTTAAATAATAATATAATCATTAAAATTTTAAAAAATGGGTCCACATTACCAACCAAAGTTGGTCGGTAATCCAGAAGTTTCTTTGACTAAGCAAGTCTGACTAGCTCGGTCAACTTGTTGACCAATTTACTGTGATGACCCAAAAGGTCATCTCATGTTTTACA
The DNA here is from genome assembly GCF_001879085.1 of Nicotiana attenuata. Lineage (NCBI taxonomy): Eukaryota > Viridiplantae > Streptophyta > Magnoliopsida > Solanales > Solanaceae > Nicotiana > Nicotiana attenuata. The sequence continues at coordinate 52,086 of NW_017676069.1, read as the reverse complement.
ACCCAATTCGGGGTTCCGAGGCCTTCAAGACCTTATTTTCTTTCTCTTCGATTTGCGTGCGCAGTCTGGGCGCATGCCGAAAAGTCTTTATGTGAAAATTTGAGAAAATATTAAGTTTTGCCTTTAAAATTGATTTAAGTTGACTTCGGTCAACATTTTGAGTAAACGGATCCGGACCCGTGCTTTGACAGTCCTGGAGGGTCCGCAGTAAAATATGGGACGTGGGCATATGTCCTAAATTGAATTCCAAGGTCCCTAGCCCGAGAAATGAATTTTTGAAGAAAATGTTGAAACTCGAAATATAATGGTTTTTAGAAATTGAATAATGTTTGAACTTGTTGATATCGGGCCTGTATTTTGATTCCGGAGCCCGGTACAGGTCCGTTATAATATTTATACCTTATTTGTGAAATTTGGTGAGAAACGGGACTGATATGTCGTGATTCGGACGTCCGGTTGTGAAAATAGGAATTTTAAGGATTCTTAAGGATTTCATGCATTTTGGTTTTAAATCCATAGTTTTAGATGTTACTTTGGCAATTTGATCGCACGAGTAAGTTCGTATGATGTTTTTAGAATTGTGTGCATGTTTGGTTTGGAGCCCCGAGCGCTCAGGTGAGTTTCGGATAGGCTACGGGATGTTTTGGACTTAGGAAAATCTGCTGTGTTGTTGTTTATGGTATGTCTGATACTTTGTGCTTCGCGTTCGCGAAGCAGCTCTCACGGACGCGGAGTGCAAGCTAGGCTGGGGAGGGGTTTCTTCTACACAAACGCGAGGCCTTGGTCACGAACACGGAGTACTGGGGGGTTAGCCCTTCGCGACTGTCGACGCCCTCTTTTTCCCATGAAATCGGGTTTACGACATTTTTTGGAAAAGACAACTCTATTCCCGTTTGGGAATTGGGTTTTGGAATTGAAGAGTCGCCACCTAATGATTATAGTGCATTAGGACACTTTAAAAGAATTTGAGATGAAGAACCAGAGTTTGGGTAAGGGCTAGAAATTATCTCGAGGGGAAGGTGTTATGCACCCCTCAAGATCCACTAGTGTGGTTCCCGGCCATGTTACAATTGTGACTTTAAGTGCAAACAACAAGTAAACAAATAGAGGTCTCAAATAGAAGGGGATTGACACATAATGTTGCAAGTGAATTGGAAATTTGGAGAAAAATAAAGAAAGCAGAAATTTTGAGGAAATGGTTAAAACAATTCTGAAAATAAACATAAACAAGTAAAGGGAAAGGGGGTCCTAGGTTTATAAATAATATGGATCATCCCACACAAGACCCAGTAACCGTTTATACACGTGGTGTTATCGCGTGGTCATCATATCCATATCTACCCTTCCCACCCCATTAAGGTATTAAAGCGCGGAATCTCTCGTTACTTATTGCATGCTAGTACCCGTCCCGGAGGCATTTTGACTAACTAGTACTAATGGGAGAGGGGTTTGGGGCCTTTTGGAGAGTTTTCAAAGGACAAAATACTAAGGCGTCAATCAAAACACATAATACAAGTAAAGGGGAAAGCAAATAAGCAAGTAAGGCTCACATAAGCCTCATAAAATCAGATAAAGCCATAGAGTTTAGCATGTCTTGCACGTAGTGGTTTAGTCTTAAATTAAATTAAAGCGATAAGCGGACTGGTTCAACACATATTTTTTGGACAGGAAGTCTACATTAGGCTTACTCGAATGCAGTTGTCTAAGACTGATCCAGTTGATTAGTTAAACCTTTTTTGTCTATGTGTTGGATAGAACTACTGATTTTAAAACACAAGCTGATTTTAAAAGAAAATTTCAGAGTAACAAAAAGTTTCAAAAAAGGGTACGTGGTTTAACAACTAAACGAGTTCCAGAATGCAGATCGGTTGGGAAATGTTTACCAGAGTTCATGCGAGTAGGTTTAGAAAGAAACAACACTGTTTTGAATAAGTGAGACAATTTTTTGGTTTTGAAATCCCTATTGGCATGCTTTCTATACGTGATACCTTTTTAAATACTAATGGAAACCTTGTAAACCAAGATATCTACATATGCCATTTTATTATTAAACCTATCTATTAAGCCTTGTAAACCAAGATATCTACATATGCCATTTTATTATTAAACCTATCTGTTTGCCTAATGATGCTATTATATGCAGAGATGCAAACCCCTATAGGCATGGTATCTACATGCGTAGTTGCAGAATTCAGAAGTTAAATCCTATAGACATGCTTTCTACGTATGAAATTGCACAAATCAGAGACAAAATCCTATAGGCATATTTTCTACCCTTTCTGCATAAAAGTAACCCCTCCCTTTTTCACTAAATCCCCATGTTATACAAATCATTACAGACCACTAGAACAAGACTGAAATTAAAAGTACATCAGAAATTATCAGCTGCATCCGAGGGACCTAATTCAAACTTAGTGTCTAATAATATGAGATTGAACCACTTCCGAGATCAAGATTTCCAAATCCTTCTCTTATCTAGGGTGTTTCAGAGATCCAAGGAGTTTCAGGAACCCCAGGCAGTGCTTACACCCAAGATATTAATCAGAATGAGTTATAGTGTAGTGTGGAAGAGCCAACCCTCAGGTGTCCTAGTTCAGAGGGAGCTCAGGGGTCCCAAAGCAAGGCTCACAAGAGAGGGGCAGAACTTAAATTCTAAGAATGAGTGCAAGTGTAATAGGGAGGGGGGAAGAATGCCAAGGCAGGCTGGTGGTCATACCTAACCATGAGGTAGGCTGGCACACCCCTGACCAAGCTTGTTTAGCCAGCAAATAAGAGCACAGACCTATTGAAGGTCAGACTATGGTCTAGACAGTGATTAGGACACTGCTAGACCAAGGTCTTAAGCTCAAGATACACATAAAGGGGAAAGGGGAATGAGAATTGAAAGAGTTTAGGACTCACGGAGTCCAGTCCATATACATGAACAACAATGTCAAGTGTTGTCATGTTTCTGAACCATAACTCAACATACAAAGGGATTGGGGGATAGGGATTCATGTAGGAGCATAGCAAAGAGACAAACCAACTTGCAAAATTTACATTATTGAAGCAGTAAACCCAATAAAGAATGAACTGGAGAATAAACACATAGGGGTGTGGCAGAAATTAAACAAAGGTAACATACCAGTTGCAGAAGAAGCAAGCAAAGAGAAGCAGGATACTTTCAAACCAAGCCACAATCAAAAGAACCTTAAGCTTATGAGTACAGAGAACTCGAATATTTTTTTTTAAAGAAAATCTGAGTGTATTTTGAGAGAAGAAGTGATGACTTGTTCATGTTCCCACTCCCTTGAAAGGGAAGAAGTACAGGTATTTATAGTTTTGAAAACGAGTAGAAAACAAGGTAACAAATACAGTTTCAACACAAACATGGAAATAATCACAGTCAAAATCAATCAACACAAGTTTTCCCTTTAATCAAGGGATTACTGCTCAACGGGCACTTAACAGGATTATTATAAGGAAAGAAAATCAATTTGTAAGCAGAATGATTGTTGCCATAAAAGGAGCGGTAAAACCATATAGTAGGGGATTAAGTCTAAATACATGAGTGTACTTATTTTGGAAAGGATCTGGTAAGGCCAAACAAAGAAGGAGAATCAATTAACCCTTAACGGGTGAGTAAAAAATCAGAACTGCACAAGGAAAAGTTTTGAAAATCAACCACGAATTTGAAAATCAATCACAGAAGGGACTCAGTATATAAATGAGGTGCACAAGTAATAGACATGTGAGGCCAAGCTATGGCAAGGAGAGGTAGCATACAGTAATAGCATAATAGTCATGTAGGTCAAATTTCNTCTGACATTGCCACAGGAATAGGTACCCTTGGGGGTAACACAGCAACTTCAAAGGGTGCAGGTGCTTTTGGAACTCCAAATTCAACCTCAATTGGCCCGGGCGCCTTTGCAAAAGGAGGCGCTTCAAATTCGAGAGGTATTGACATGTTTACTTCATCGTCCCTGGAGGGCTGATTCTGCACAACAATTGGGCTAAGTGTAACCGCTGGTTTCTTTGGTTCATCACCTTCATCAATCAAACCTATCGACCCTTTGGGGTCCCAATCATCTTCGATCTCGATCATGTGAATGTTCCCACCTTTGTGGTCAGGCAGAACGTTGTTGCGAACATTAGGAGCAGGCTCCTTTGCTACGATGACCTTATTATTTATCAGGGTTTGAATCTTGTCCTTCAATGAGCGGCACTCATCGAGGGTGTGTCCCTTCATGCCGGAATGGTACGCACAGGTCTTATTAGGGTTGACCCACTGGGAAGGATTTTCTGGAGTTATGGCTGGGATAGGGGTGACGTAACTAGCAGTTTTAAGTCTCTCGTACAGCTGATCAATTGGTTCAGTGATGGTTGTGTATTGTCTGGGAGGTCTGCGGTCGAAATTTGGCCTAGGTCTGGGGAAATTTTGGCGGGTGGGAGGTGATTGGTAATGAGAGGGTTGAGCATTATAAGCTTGGTAGACAGGTGCTGGTTGAGAGTATCTGGGTGAGGTGGGTTGATATGTGAGAGGTGGAGATGATTGGTAGATGGGAGGTGGATTTGGATAGGAGGGTGCGGGTGTTTGGTGATTCGGGATAGACTAATATGTAAGTGGGGGAGATGGGTAGGTGTGGTATTTTAGTGGTGATTTGGCTGCTTGTGCGACCATTACGGCACTCATATCTTTCTTCTTGGACGTGCCACCAGACTGTAAAGTCTTATTGGTGGCCTGTAATGCTTCAAGATTAGTAACCATACCATTCTTAATGCCTTCTTCGATTCTTTCTCCCAGTTTGATGATATCAGAGAACTTCTGACCCTCGATTAGCATCAGCCTCTCGTAATATTGGGGATCTTGAGCCCAGACGAAGAACCTGTTCATCTTTTCTTCTTCTAGGGCCGGCCTGACCTTTGCAGCTTCTGACCTCCAACGAGTAGCATACTCGCGAGAATGTTTCGGTAGATTTCTTCTTCAAATTTTGGATGTAGAATACATCCGGTGCATTCTCTGTATTGGATCGGAATCTATCCATGAAATTCGAGGCCACGCCTACCCAGCTTGTCCATTTCTTGGGGTCCTGGATGATGTACCAGGATAAAACATCCCCCTTCAGACTTCTCATGAAGAGCTTCATACGGATCTTCTCATCCTTTCCGACTCCAACCAGCTTATCGCAATATGTCCTCAGGTAGACCCTGGGATCTCCTGTTCCATCGAACATTTCAAACTTGGGAGGTCTGTACCCCTCCGAAAGTTCAACATCTGGCTGAATGCAGAGGTCTTCATAATTTAACCCCCCGATACCTTTGTTACTTTCCACGCCCTGAACTCGGCTGGTCAATTTCTTGAGTTCTGCTGCTAAGTTCCTGATAAGGGAGTCTTTGTCATCAGACTCAGGTGCACTTGAGATTGGTTGAGTATAATGGGGTACAGTATCCACGTAAATAGGAGTGTTGTGGAGATGGTCATTTATGGTGTTCAGTGGCTCGGGAATGAGTAGTGGAGTGTTGTTCGGAGTGTGGCATGCGTTGCAGTGTTGGGTATGAGTGGGTTGTATCGGTGGTTATGGGGTGTTTTGTGGAGGTGCGGGATTCTGGGTGTTGACATCAGGAGCGGTGAGAGAAAATGACAGGTTCGCCAAGTTCCGAACCTGCTCCAGTTCTTCTTGGAACTTTAATGATTTTTGCTCAAGTTGCTTAGCAGTTTCCTTAGCAACCGGGGTACCCTGAGGAACCTCAATTTCCTTTCTGGCGCTCGGATCTCCCATTCTACCTTTGTTCTTGTTCCGGATAGGACTCGGAGGAGGAGGAGGTGGAGGGCCCTTGGATCTTGTGGAGTATGATGATGATGCCAGAATGCACGAACTAACCTTTTGGGGAGGGGAATAAAACAAAAGTAAAAACAAAAAGGTAATAAGTTGGTACGGATTCTGAGAAAAAATGTTACAATATTTAAACATACAGTGCAAGAATACAAATCGTGTCCTAAGTTGGGTGCCTCGTTGTGCCTGAGGTAGGCCTAGAGACAAGTTGATTTCGAGAACTTATAATGCTAAATGCCTCATTTTAAAGCGAAAAAGAAAAGAGACTCCTAACTACTTGGTCCCAGAAGGACCTTCTCGTTGATCAAATCCTCCAGCACGCGTAGGTTCACCAGTAAAAATGCCTTTGCCAGGCGTTCTCCTTCGTTTCCCTCAGCATTTTGGCAGTTGGTGACTCTTTTTCTTACTTTTCCTTCCAATTCCAGCAGACTATATTATCGATATTCCAGCTTTTCGCAAGCCTTGGTGACCTTCTCTTTCCATTCATTGATTTGGTAACTTGATGGGAGATTCCTCCACCAGGTCAGCAAGAGTGAGGGTATACTGACCATACCAAAGTCGGGGACCTTGTTCTCCATTTTCTGCAAAACAAAAGGGTTAAGACCATACCCCCCCACCGGACTCGACTATTTAAACCAATAATTAGCATAAAAGCATTTAGTTCTCCAAATAAATGCACAGAATATGGTGGCGTCTGTTTGGGTTTCAAGGAAACCCAGTGGACTTTGGACAAGGCTATCTCGAGTCATTATGTGGACAGCATAACCGACTCGACTGGGTTTGATGGTGATGCATGCACAGTTAAACAGAATAAGGTTTCTATGGGGTACGAGACCGGTACACTTGAGCGAACAACTCAAGAGGGAAAGGCACGGAATCGTCGACTGCACCGCTAATCGACTGGTTTTACCGCAAATACGCCTTTGCCAAATTTAAGGGGTGATAGTATTGGAAGAGCGCAACTACTCATTATAAGCGTTGCAGTAGTATTTGTTTGGCACAAGTGGAATATGATGTTGAAGATGCAGTTTACAAGAATGAAACAAATTGACATGTATTTTCACGTTCATACAATAAATGTTTACAATAATTGCTCAAAAATTACAACGGTATTGATGGAAATCGGTAAATGAAAGTAACTAAAGAAAAAGAAACAAAAGAAACAAGTCAGTTTCGAATAAAGGCATTATACAAAAGCAATAAAAGAAAACAATAAAGTCGCATATAACATGAAATGGTAAAAGCCTAAAAAGTCCCCAGCAGAGTCGCCATGCTGTCGACGCCCCCTTTTTCCCAAGAAATCGGGTTTACGACATTTTTTAGAAAAGACAACTCTATTCCCGTTTGGGAATTGGGTTTTGGAATTGAAGAGTCGCCACCTAATGATTATAGTGCATTAGGACACTTTAAAAGAATTTGAGATGAAGAACCAGAGTTTGGGTAAGGGCTAGAAATTATCTCGAGGGGAAGGTGTTACGCACCCCTCAAGATCCACTAGTGTGGTTCCCGGCCATGTTACAATTGTGATTTTAAGTGCAAACAACAAGTAAACAAATAGAGGTCTCAAATAGAAGGGGATTGACACATAATAGTGCAAGTGAATTGGAAATTTGGAGAAAAATAAAGAAAGCAGAAATTATGAGGAAATGGTTTAAACAATTCTGAAAATAAACATAAACAAGTAAAGGGAAAGGGGGTCCTAGGTTTATAAATAATATGGATCACCCCACACAACACCCAATAACCGTTTATACACGTGGTGTTATCGCGTGGTCATCATATCCATGTCTACCCTTCCCACCCCATTAAGGTATTAAAGCGCGGAATGTCTCGTTACTTATTGCATGCTAGTACCCGTCCCAATCCTATCAGTCCCGGAGGCATTTGGACTAATTAGTCCTAATGGGAGAGGGGTTTGGGGCCTTTTGGAGAGTTTTCAAAGGACAAAATACTAAGGCGTCAATCAAAACACATAATGCAAGTAAAGGGGAAAGCAAATAAGCAAGTAGGGCTCACATAAGCCTCTTAAAATCAGATAAAGCCATAGAGTTTAGCATGTCTTGCACGTTCTGGTTTAGTCTTAAATTAAATTAAAGCGATAAGCGGACTGGTTCAACACATATTTTTTGAAAACGAGTAGAAAACAAGGTAACAAATACAGTTTCAACACAAACATGGAAATAATCACAGTCAAAATCAATCAACACAGGTTTTCCCTTTAATCAAGGGATTACTGCTCAACAGGCACTTAACAGGATTAATATAAGGAAAGAAAATCAATTTGTAAGCAGAATGATTGTTTCCATAAAAGGAGCGGTAAAACCATATAGTAGGGGATTAAGTCCAAATACAGGAGTGTACTTATTTTGGAAAGGATCTGGTAAGGCCAAACAAAGAAGGAGAATCAACTAACCCTTAACGGGCGAGTAAAAAATCAGAACTGCACAAGGAAAAGTTTTGAAAATCAACCACGAATTTGAAAATCAATCACAGAAGGGACTCAGTATATAAATGAGGTGCACAAGTAATAGACATGTGAGGCCAAGCTATGGCAAGGAGAGGTAGCATACAGTAATAGCATGATAGTCATGTAGGTCAAATTTCGTTGGCTTAGTAAGAGAAGAAAGATCAGAAGCATGCAAAAGGTTAGGTGAAAACCTTTCTAAAAACATAATCGAGTTTGACAGATAGTAAGAAAGCAGAATCAAAAGAATCACACAAAGAGATGCTGAAACCTTCAAATAAAGTAGAACAATTTCAAATAGGAGAATCGCACAAGTAAACTTCAGGAACTTGAGTAAACCCCGAAGAAACTAGGGTTTTTCGAAATCAATCGAGTTTAGAGGCGATAAATAAGTAAAACAAACAAACAGTCTCAGAAGCTCGAATAAACCCCCAAAATTAGGGTTTTCGACACTAATCAGGTGCAAACAAAGTAAATCAAACAGATAGACTCAGAAACTCAAACAAATCTCCAAAAATTAGGTTTTCAACACCAATCAAACTTAGAGATGATAAACAAATGAATCGAACAAAATATTAACAAACAGACTCAGAAACCCTAGTTTGAAATCAAAAGATTTTAAAAAGGAAAATCGGAGAAAACGTTTAAAACATCACATATAGCACAGATCGAGCACAGATCCGAACAAATAAACGAAAAAGAACCTCGAATAGGCTAGGGTTTCTGAGAACCTTAGAAACGAGAAAGGCTTGGAAGAGACAAGATCAGATCCGGAGTCGATAAGGTCGGAATCAGGCTCAGGAGGCTAAGACACGCCGGAGCAAGGTCGAAGATAGCTGGAAACTTCGAATCGATGAAGGTCTGAGCGAGGACCTTCGAGGTCTGGCCTCGAACCTTCAGGTATCAAGCACGTGAGAGCAGTAGGGGGTGAGAATAGGTCGTCCATGGTTAGAACAGCCATAGATTCCGGTGGATTTGGGGTTGGAGGTGGCAGAGAGCGATTAGGGTTTCGAGAGAGCTCGAGAGCGTTTGAGAGAAGAGAGGAGTCAGAGGCCGCGCTTCTGAAAGAATGGGGTAGGGTTTAGGGGTCGTTTGGAATTAAAAAGGAAAGAAGAGATCTGGGCTGTTGATCAAAATGATCAATGGCTCAGATTTTAAAAAGAAAACGGGCGGGTTTGGGCGATATGATCAAGTAATCGTGTTTAAATTGATTTGGGGGTTGGGATTGGGTTGAATTGGGGTGCAAATTGGGCTGTAATTGAAATGAAATTGAGGCCAGATTTTAAATAGACTTTTCCCCCGTTTTATTTTATAATAGCAATGTTGGTTTTGAAAATAAATTAAAAATACTGAGTAAACAATATTACATAAATATTAACTTAAAAATACTGGAACTAATTTTGTAATTATGAAATGCTATTAATCACAAAACAGGCTATAATTGCAATTATACGCAATTTAGCTTTAAAATACCAGATAAATTTGTAAAAATATGCAAAAATTACCTTAATTATATTTTCGTGCAAATGTGAGAATAAAAATGAATTATTCGCCAATATGATAATTTTGGGAATAATTATTGGATTTTGTTGTATTAAAATAGGCAATGAATTGGTTTAAAAATCATTAAAAATGCCAGAACTCTTGGGTGTGCTTATATATGCACATATGCTATATTGGAAGTATTTTGAGTATAAAATTACTAGGGAAAAATTGGGTATCAACAGCGAACACGACCGACCTTACGCGAATGCATAGTGTAATGGAGGTGGGCTGGGAAAATCATCGAGTTGCTCTTTGCGAATGCGTTCCCAGGCCCGCGAACGCGATGGTCAGGGGGGACAGACCATCGCGAACGCGAGCAGCTCATCGAAAATGCGAAGGCCCATTTGGCCTCAATGCACCGCGTACGCGACAGGTCCATCGCGAACGCGATGAAAACCTGTCCAGTCTTTTAAAAACAGAACCAGAATCGGGATTCTTTCAAAATTTCACAACTATTTCATAAAAACTAGACTTAGGAACATTTTGATGAGGGATTTCAACACCAATTCATAGGTTTGTGTTCTTCAACTCATTTCCTTCAATTTCCATCAACACCCATTAGATTTTAAGCCCTAAACCTTGTTCTTTCATGGTAGAATTAAGGATATTAAGAAGAATTGGAGATTTTGCAAATTTCGGAATTTAGACCTCGATTTGGGGTCGGATTCCGAAATTAATTACATATTTGGGCTCGTGGGTGAATGGGTGGACAGGTTTTGGTCCGAACCTCAAGTTTTGACCAAGCGAGCCCGGGGTCGGTTTTTGACTTTTTTGGGAAATTATTGGGAAACTTGTAATTATGTATCGGAAATGATTTATTTAGCGATAATTGATATTATTAAGTTAATTATGATTAGATACGAGCGAATTGGAAGTAGAAACTAAGGGAAAAACGGTATTTGAGGCTTGAGTTCGGCCGTGGAATCGAGGTAAGTGTTGTGGCTAACCTTAGCTTGAGGGATTAGGTATTTTTGCCTTATTTGCTACGTGTTTAGTTGTTGAGTACGACGTATAGGTGAGGTAACAAGTATCTATATGTTGTTGTTGGGTCATAGCATACGAGTGAGTCTTATACTTGTGACTGTTGTATTTCTTTGTACGTATTGTTCATGCTTAAACTGGTTATTCTTCATGTTAAATAAGTCTTATTATGTTTTCCTGATATCGCATATTGGTTGAGTATTGACTCAAGTTGAGATTTATATTGTGAAGTTAAATGTTGAAACGAGGTTATGATTCCCTTGCTGGGTTGTTATTGTTTCTGTTGTTTGGGTGAGAAAGAGTGTGAAGCATGAAGGGTGATGCCGTGCAAGATATTGTGAGTGAGTGTTAATGCACGAAGGGTGATGCAGTGCCATATTCTGATATTGATAATGCACGAAGGGTGATGCCGTGCCATGTTATGAGAGAGTTAATGCACGAAGGGCGATGCCGTGCCGTTTCTATTATTTCTTATGGTAAGGACTAGAGTAAAAGCACGAAGGGTGATGCCGCGCCATTCTTATCTGATTTATATGGTGAGGTTGAGAGTAAAAGCACGAAGGGTGATGCCGTGCATTTTTCCGTTACTGTATTTACTTGTTGTTACTGGTTCAAGGTCTACTAGCTGTTTACATTCTCTACTGTTGTGATTCTTATTTTTGCAATCCCCTCAGCATGTTTTCCCCTTCCCATTATTTTCTGTTGGACTTCTATTGTTGTTATTTCCTCGTATATTATTTAACTGCAAAGGTTCATGTTATTTCTCGTATCCTAGCCTCGTCACTACTTCGCGGAGGTTAGGCTCGGCACTTACCAGTACATGGGATCGATTGTACTGATACTGCACTCTGCACTTTCTGTGCAGATTTTGGTGCCGGACCTCGTTGATTAGAGTTGGGTTGGTGCCTTCAGTCCATTAGGAGACCCAAGGTAGATCTGTCGGCGTTCGCAGATCCTGGAGTCCTCTTCCCTCTATCTTAGTTTATCCTGTTTTCCTTCATTTCGAGAACTGATGCATTTTCTTTAGACCAGTATTTGTAGAAACTCTTAGAAGTTCGTGGATTGTGACACCGGATCTTTGGGTAGTCTTGTAATAGTGTTTTAAACTGTTATAGAATTTTCGTACTTCTTATTGGTTTAGTTTAAATTACTGTTAATTACTATTTTGGTTAGTGATTGGTGTGATAGAACTGTATCTGTTGGCTTGCCTAGCATTCTAAGAGTTAGGCGCCATCACGATCCCAACGGTAGGAAATCTGGGTCGTGACAAGTTGGTATCAGAGCACTAGGTTGCCTAGGTCTCACAATTCACGAACAAGCAAGGTAGAGTCTGAGGGATCGGCACGGAGACGTCTTTACTTATCCCGCAAAGGCTACAGAGTTTAGGAATAACCTCACATCTATTCTTCTCTATCGTGCGATTTGATTTCTCAATGATAATTGAACTTTCTACTCTTGTTCTTTCGTAGATGGCGAGAACACGTCTGCTTCATCAGCTGACCAGCAGCCCGAGCCCCCAGTGGCAACTCCTACGAGGGGCAGAGGATGAGGCCGAGGCCGTGCCCAAGGACGAGGCTGAGGCCGTGCCCGAGGCCGAGGCAGGGGCAGGGCTCAGCCTAGAGCTCGAGCAGCAGCACTAGTAGCGGAGCCTCAGGTAGAGTTTGATGATAAGGTTCCGGCTCAGACCGTTCCGGCAGGGCCAGCTCAGGTTGCAGAGGGGTTCATCGCTACCCCGGTACTTCAGGATGCTTTGATCCGTCTTGTAGTCCTTATGGAGAGCGCAGCCCAAGCTGGCACATTTCCTGTAGCACCAGCCGTCTCTCAGGCTGGGGGAGGAGTCCAGACTCCCGCTACCCACACTCCGGAGCAGATGGCTCCTCAGTTTCAGACTCCAGCAGCTTAGCCAGTGGGAGTAGCTCGGCCAGTTGTTGCAGCTCAGGCCGCTGGTGGACCATCTATGTCTTCTGAGGCTTTGTTGAGGTTGGACAAGTTCACCAAGCTTTTCCCGGTTCATTTTAGTGGGGCAGCTTCTGAGGACCCCCAAGATTATCTTGACCGCTGCCATGAGGTGTTGCGGAACATGGGGATACTGGAGACCAATGGAGTCGACTTTGCTATATTCCAGATGATAGGGTCTGCCAAGAGATGATGGAATGATTTTGTGTTGACTAGACCAGCTGAGTCTTCTGCCTTGACTTCGAACCAGTTCTCTTAGCAATTTCTCGAGAAGTTCCTTCCTATCACTCAGAGAGAGGACTGTCGCAGGCGGTTTGAGCATCTTCAGCAGGGTTCTATGACTCCCACTCAGTACGAGACTAGGTTTGTGGATTTGGCTCATCATGCTCTTCTTATACTCCCAACCGAGAGAGAGAGGGTGTCGACGCCCCCTTTTTCCCTCCCTCCAAAGAGCGAGAAATCGGGTTTACGACATTTAGGAAAGACAACTCTATTCCCGTTTGGGATTGGGTTTTTGGATTTGGAGAGTCGCCACCTAATGATTATAGTGCATTAGGACACTTTAAGAAAGAATTTGAGATGAAAAACCAGAGTTCGGGTAAGGGCTAGAAATTATCTCGAGGGGAAGGTGTTAGGCACCCCTCGAGATCCACTAGTGTGGTTCCCGGCCATGCTACAACTGTGACTTTAAATACAAACAACAAGTAGACAAGCAAGCATTGCAAATACGAGGAAAACTTTCACATAATGGTTGCAAATAAAAAATACAAAAGGTTTAAAAAATACTAGAATTTGGAAGAAAGTAGTTTTATAATTAAAGAAAAGATATACGAATAAAGGGGAAGGGGTCAAATAATTGATGCAAGTAACTTAAACGGGGTGAAAGAGACGGAAGTTTAGGGAGAAACAATACTAAAATTCAGACAATTGAAAGAGAGATTTTTCATGATAGGTGCAAAGAATTGAAGTAAAAGAAGAGAAACTGAAAACTGAACAGCTTTTAAACTTCTGGAAAAAAAAATAACAAAGAGGGAGGGGGGTCCTAGGTTTATAAATCACATGGATCATCCACACAACACTGGTACCCAATTGTACGCATAGTGTTATCGTGTGATCATCATCTCCATGTCTACCCTTCCCTACCCCGTTAAGGTATTAAAGCGCGGAATAGTATCGTTACTTATTGCATGCTATTACCCGTCCCAATCCTATCAGTCCCAGAGGCAAATGGACTACTAATCCTAAAGGGAGAGGGGTTTGGGGGCTTTTAGAAGTTTTCAAAGGACAAAATGCTAAGGCGTCAATCAAAAACACGTCATGCAAATAAAGGGGAAGCAGACAAGCAAACAGGGCTCAAATATGCCTCCATAAATCAGATAAAAGTCATAGAGTTTAGCATGTCTTACACGTACTGATTTGGTCTTAATTAAATAATGCGACGAGCGGACTGGTTCAACGCATATTTCTTTGACGGAAAGTCTACATTAGGCTCGCTCGAATGCAGTTGACTAAAAACCATCTGATTGATTAATTAATCCTTTTGTCTAAGTGATGGATAGAACTAGGCATGACATCTACTGATTTTAGAAATAGTGCAAACTGATTATAGAAAAAGGTTACCAGTTTTAACAGAAAAATACGAGTTCAGCAGTTGACGTAGCTTCTATTCAGATTCGAGATTTCCTATAGGCATGCTCTCTATATGTTTATTGATTTTTGACATTTTTTAGACGTTAACAGAAGTCCTATGAACATGGTATCTATATGCAGCTTTTATTATTAAACCTACGAACTGTTTGCTTGATGACGCTTATATATGCAGAGATGCGAAAGTCTATAGGCAGTATTTCTATATGTGAATTTGCAGAACAATTAGAAGTCAATCCTATAGGCAGGATATCTACGTGTGAAGTTGCAGAAATCAGAAGTTAATCCTATAGGCATGATATTTATATGTTTTATTGCAGAAATTAAGTGTCGAATCCTATAGGCATGTTTCTACGTGTAGAGTTGCACAAATCATAAATAAATCCCTACAGGCACGATTTCTACCCTTAGTGCATAAAAGTAAACCCCATCCCCCTTTTTACTAAATCCCCGAGTTTATAGCCCAAAAGAAATAAAACTGGAATTAAAAAAAGTACATCAGGAATCATCAGCTACATCCGAGCAGCCTAATTCAGACTTAATGTCTAATAATATGATATTGAGCCACTTCCGAGATCCAGATTTCCAAGCCTTATCTCATCTAGGGTGTTTCAGGGATCCAAGGGATTT
>NW_017676069.1:15557-35720 GCF_001879085.1 Nicotiana attenuata | reverse complement strand
GAAGGGACTCAGATATAAATGAAGTGCACAAGTAATAGACATGTGAGGCCAAGTTATGGCAAAATAACAGCATGTAGTAGTAACTAAAAAGAAGACATTCGAAGCATGATAGTCAAGTTTCAGTGTTTAACAATAGAGAAGAAGATCAGAAGCATGCAAAGAGTTGAGTGGAAACCATAGTTGAGTTTGACAGGTAGTAAGAACTCAGAACCAAAAGAGTCACATGAAGAAAAGAGAATTGAAGCACATTGCAATTTCAACAGACGAGTTGCACAAACAATTTCAAAGAAATCGAATAGTCCCCAAAGAAACTAGGGTTTTCGAAAATAAATCGAGTTTAGAGGAAATAAGCAGATAAACAAATAAACAGATTCAGAGTCTCGGATAAACCCCAAAAATTAGGGCTTTCACTATGCTAACTCAGATATAGAAGAAAGGTAAATCAAGCGAATATTAACAAACAGAAAGTCAAACAAAATCCCAAAATTAGGGTTTTTAACATGCTAACTCAGATAAAAATAAGGTAAATCAAACGAATATTAACGAACAGACTAAGAAACTCGAACAAAATCCCAAAAATTAGGGTTTTCAACATGCTAACTCAGATAGAAAACAACACAAACAAAACACAGTAAAACATGTCGAGAATTAGAGAAGAGATTCGAAATAACTTAACATGAAACCCTAGTTGAAGAATAAAGAGTTTCTGAAAGCAAAAAAATTAAAGAGACTCGAGAAAAATGCATAGAAGGTTCACACACACATAGATCCGGAGCAGATCTAGAAATAAATCGAAGGAACCTTAGAGATTAGGGTTTCGTAAGAAACCCAGGTGATGAGAAAGGCTTTGGAAACCATCGATCTGAGCAGGAAAGTCAAAGATCGAACTCGAATAGCCATGACTGGTCAGATGAAGGTTGAAGACGACCGGAGAACAGTCATCGAGCAAAGGCTTGGTTGGAATCCATCAAGATCTGGTCATAGGACCTTTAGAAAATGAGCACGCAGAAGCCATGAGAGGCCAGTATAGGCCTTCGATGAGCCTGAGAAGCCATAGATTAGGGTTTCAGTGAGAGGCGGCGGCTAGGGTTTGAGGTGAGTTGAGAGAGAGTTGAGAGAGGGGGGATTCAGAGGCGGCGGTCGAGAAAAAATGAGGTAGGGTTTTAGGGTCGTTAGAATTAAAAAAAGGAAAGGGAAGAGGGGAGTCGTTGATCTTTTAGATCAACGGCTGGGATTAAATGGGCTAAATGGGGACCGGGTTGCAAGTGGTAATTGGGCTTGGTATTTTTGGGCTGAGTTGGGGTTAATTGGGGATTAAATTGATGCTATATTCGCAATTGAAATGGCTATGTGTTAAATAGCCGATTTTTCCCCTTTAATTTTATATAAAAATAGTTAAAAAAACGATTTTAAGCAAATTAAAAGCACTGAGCTAATTAATAATATATAAACATTAATCGGAAAATACTGGAAATAATTTTATAGGTGTAAAATGCCATTAATCGTAATATAGGCTATAATTGCAGTTGTGTGCAATTTAGCGTTAAAAACACCAAATGAATTCGTAGAAATATGGAAAAAAATTACCTTAATTATATTTTGGTGTAAGTGTGAGAATAAAATGAATTATTCACCAAAAATGATAATTTTGGGAATAATCATTGCATTTTGTTGTATTAAAATAGGCAATAAATTGATTTAAAAATCGTTAAAAATGCCAAAACTCTTGGGTGTGCTTATATATGCACCAATATGCTATTTTGGAAGTATTTTGGGTATAAAAATTCTTAGGGAAAAAATTGGGTATCAACAGCTGCCCCTCTTTACCCGGGAAGGATGAAAGAGTTGTCGGGTAAAGATATGATGGCCAATTTTGACCGGAAGCGGCGATTTGAAAAGAATTTGACCGGGCTCTGGTTTCTGAGCTGCCTACATATCCCTGGTTTTACAGGAATCAGACCGTATGTAGTTCAGGAACCATTGACGGAACATGCCGATGGAGATTCGAAAGAAACGGATACGATGTTTAGGTGGCAAGAGGTATTTTGAAACTTTATCGGCTGCGGGAACTGGAGCAGGATCGCTCCTGCTGAGACGGGCGTTGCTAGCCGGTGTACCTGCAAGTGAGTAATACGGCGTATATCGTACATAAACTTAAACGTGATGCAAGTTCCCGTTGAACCATGAATGTTGTCTTTGGATGGTTAGGATGACGTCCTCGGACCATAATATCCTGGGCCATGAAGCGCAAAATTAAAGGATTCGCAGGCTATGAAATGATGTTCTCGGGCTATGATAATGGTGCCTCCGAACCATGATGCCTTTGAATAATGATGTGCAGGATATAAAGTAGGTCCTCGGGCCATGGCATGGTGTTCTTGGGCTATGAAGATGATGCCTCCGAACAATGACGCCCTCGGATAGTTTGGCGATATTTCAGCCCATGAAATGCAAGATTTGGCAATATTTCAGCCGATGCAAAAAACGTAACTGGCGATCTTTCAGCCGATGTAGAATTTAAATAAAGTTGGCAATATTTCAGCCGATTGCAAGACGTAAGTAAAGGTGGCGATATTCAGCCATGCAAGAAAGATAAAGTGGCGGTATTTCAGCCATGCAAGTGGAGGTAGAGCTTAACCTCAGAAGGCAGAAAGGTAGCCTTATACAGATAATGCAGGATGAGACTGTGCTTAGTCTCGAAAGGCAGAAAGGTAGCCTTATGCAGATAATGCAGATGGAGACAGTGCTTAGTCTCGGAAGGCAAAAAGGTAGCTTTATGCAGATAATGCAGATGGAGACAGTGCTTAGTGTCGGAAGGCAGAAAGGTAGCCTTATGTAGATAATGCAGGATGAGACAGTGCTTAGTCTCGGAAGGCAGAAAGGTAGCCTTATGCAGATAATGCAGATGGAGACAGTGCTTAGTCTCAGAAGGCAGAAATGTAGCCTTATGCAATGCAAGAAAATAAAAGGACGGATAGTAGTTAGATTTCTTAGCTGATAGCTGATTACGACATCGTGACTGCTGGGGAGGTTGTGTGTGGATAACAATTACGAACAAGTGATGATTCTGAGAAGTTGCATTTTTGAGGAGTATGCGTACGTAAATTTTCCTAACCATATTGTAAGTCGAGTGCCTGCATCCAAAGAAATCGTGAGTTTTGTAAAAAAGGCTAGTTCGTTTTCCCCTGGCTTCCGGCGTTGCGTATCTTTGGGGTAGCATTGCTAAACAGCAGCAATTCGAACAATAGTTATGCACGATTTAGTAAATATAATGTAAGTAGAAAATAGTTTTCTTTAGACGAACCAACGACTGCGACGTGGTTCAAGACATTGCAACCTCTCTTGCTCCTGAATTTTGAGGGTCCTCCTCAAAATTCTGCCCCAGTTTACTGGGCTGGCACTTCTGACGGCTGCGTTGAACGGCTGAAAAAATCAACTTCGAAATTTTGAGGGTCCTCCTCAAAATTCTGCCCCAGTTTACTGAGGTGGCATTCCTGGCGATGAATGGCTGAGAACTAACTTCGGAATTTTGAGGCTCGTCCTCAAAATTCTGCCCCAGTTCCAATAGCAGGGGGAAAATGGAATTTTTATTAAATTGTGACCGAACCCATAGGGCTGCCTACGTATCCCCTCTTAAACGGGAATCAGGTCAGGCGTAGTTCAAATTACATCATCATAAGAAATCATAAGTGATTACGCATAGTATCGTTTCACTGCATCTGAATTGATTGGCTTTGGCCAGACTTCTCCGTCCTTTTCTTCATGAATAAGGGCTCCTCCAGTTAGAACCCGGTGAACCATGTACGGACCTTGCCAGTTAGGGGAGAATTTCCCCTTGGCTTCATCTTGATGTGGGAATATTTTCTTCAATACTAGCTGCCCCAGTGTAAAATTCCTTGGTTTAACTCTTTTGTTGAAGGCTCTGGACATTCTGTTCTGATACAACTGACCGTGGCAAACTGCATTCATCCTCTTCCCATCTATAAGGGCTAACTGCTCGTAGCGACCTTTTACCCATTCTGCGTCGTCCAATTCTACTTCTTGTATGATCCTCAAAGAAGGAATTTCTACCTCGGCGGGGATGACCGCTTCTGTACCATAAACCAGCATGTAGGGAGTTGCTCCAGTCGATGTGTGGTCGTGGTGCGGTATCCCAGCAAGGCGAATGATAACTTCTCATCTTCCTTAGTATCTTCTTGATATTCTTGTTGGCTACTTCTACAGCTCCATTCATCTGAGGCCTGTAGGCTGTAGAATTCTTGTGTTTAATCTTGAATGTCTCACACATCGCTTTCATCAAGTCACTGTTGAGATTGGAACCATTATCGGTGATGATTGATTCCGGAATTCCGAATCGGCACACAATACGGTCACGGACGAAATCTGCCACAACTTTCTTAGTCACTGCCTTGTATGACGCTGCTTTAACCTATTTAGTAAAATAATCAATTGCCACCAGGATAAACCTGTGCCTGTTTGATGTGGCAGGCTCGATAGGTCCAATGACATCCATTCCCCAGGCGGCGAATGGCCACGGTGAGCTTGTTGTATTAAGCTCGTTAGGAGGCACCTTTATCATATCTGCATGTATTTGACAGCGATGGCACTTACGAACATACTGGATACAGTCTGTTTCCATAGTCATCCAAAAATATCCTGCTCGAAGTATCTTCTTCATCCATCCATATCTGATGGTATCCGGCGAAACAATCAACAAAAGACTGCAACTCATGCTTGGCGCAGTTGTCGATAAGAATGTGTATGTTTGGCAAGGGGAAGTCATCTTTGGGACTAGCTCGGTTAAGATCCCGGTAGTCGACACAGACTCTAACCTTCCCATCCTTCTTTGGTATCAGCACGATGTTGGCTAACCATGTTGGATATTCCACTACCCTGAGAACCTTGGCTTTGACTTGCTTAGTAACCTCTTCTTTGATTTTTAAACTCATGTCGCGTTTGAATTTCCTGAGCTTCTATTTTACCGGCGGACAGGTTGGATCTGTTGGCAGTTTGTGAGCTACAATGGACGTGCTGAGACCAGTCATATCATCATACGACCAGGCGAATATGTACTCGTATTCCTTTAAAAATTCCGTATATTCTTCCTTTTCTGACGGCGACAGGTGAACACTGATGCGAGTTTCTTTGACATTTTCTGTATCTCCCAAATTAATGACCTCAGTTTCTTCCAGGTTAGACTTAGGTCTATTCTCAAAATTCTCAACCTCTCTGACGACCTCTTCAGGTATTTCATCTTCTTCTGAGTCTATGTCCTTTTGTTGCGCTGTTTCGTTGCAAGTCACAATCGTTGGTTCATCATCAAAGTAAGTAATAGTAATGCTGTGTAAAAATAGAGTAAATGATAGAGAAAATAATAAGAGCGAGGTATATGATTAACTGAAATGCTTTGGTTAAATTCATAATTTTTTGAAACGTCGGAGCTCTTTTCAAAATTAAAGATAATGCGGAAAGAAAATTAGCTAGTAAAAAGTAAAATGAGATGCATGGTGCTTTTATTGTTCAAACGGAAACTAACAGGGTCAAGATAAGGAAAGAAAATCAGTCTTTAAGCAGAATGGTTGTTGCCATAGAAGGAGCAGTAAAATCATACAATAGGTTTTTAAGTCTAAGTACAGGAATGTAATTATTTTTGGAAAGGATCAGGTAAGGCCAAACAAAGAGAAAGAATCAATTACTCCTTAACAGGCGAGTAAAAATCAGAATTTCACAAAGGAAAAGTTTTGAAAATCAATCACGAGTTTGAGAATCAATCACAGAAAGGACTCAGTATATAAATGAAGTGCATAAGTAATAGACATGTGAGGCCAAGTTATGGCAAAATAACAGCATGTAGTAGTAACTAAAAAGAAGACATTCGAAGCATGATAGTCAAGTTTCAGTGTTTAACAATAGAGAAGAAGATCAGAAGCATGCAAAGAGTTGAGTGTAACCATAGTTGAGTTTGACAGGTAGTAAGAACTCAGAACCAAAAGAGTCACATGAAGAAAAGAGAATTGAAGCACATTGCAATTTCAACAGACGAGTTGCGCAAACAATTTCAAAGAAATCGAATAGTCCCCAAAGAAACTAGGGTTTTCGAAAATCAATCGCGTTTAGAGGAGATAAGCAGATAAACAAATAAACAGATTCAGAGTCTCGGATAAACCCCAAAAATTAGGGATTTCACTATGCTAACTCAGATATAGAAGAAAGGTAAATCAAGCGAATATTAACAAACAGAAAATCAAACAAAATCCCAAAAAATTAGGGTTTTCAACATGCTAACTCAGATAGAAAACAACACAAACAAAACACAGTAAAACATGTCGAGAATCAGAGAAGAGATTCGAAATAACTTAACATGAAACCCTAGTTGAAGAATAAAGAGTTTCTGAAAGCAAAAAATTAAAGAGACTCGAGAAAAATGCATAGAAGGTTCACACACACATAGATCTGGAGCAGATCTAGAAATAAATCGAAGGAACCTTAGAGATTAGGATTTCGTAAGAAACCCAGGTGATGAGAAAGGCTTTGGAAACCATTGATCTGAGCAGGAAAGTCGAAGGTCGAACTCGAATAGCCATGACTGGCCGGACAAAGGTTGAAGACGACCGGAGAACAGTCATCGAGCAAAGGCTTGGTCGGAACCCTTCAAGATCTAGTCATAGGACCTTTAGAAAATGAGCACGCAGAAGCCATGAGAGGCTAGTATAGGCCTCCGATGAGCCTGAGAAGCCATAGATTAGGGTTTCAGTGAGAGGCGGCGGCTAGGGTTTGAGGTGAGTTGAGAGGGAGTTGAGAGAGGAGGGGATTCAGAGGCGGCGGTCGAGAAAAATGAGGTAGGGTTTTAGGGTCGTTTGAATTAAAAAAGGAAAGGGAAGAGGGGAGTCGTTGATCTTTTAGATCAACGGTTGGGATTAAATTGGTTAAGTGGGGACCGGGTTGGGTATGATAGGAAGGGGTATGGATCGGGTTGCAAATGGTAATTGGGCTGGGTATTTTTTTTGGGCTGAGTTGGTGTTAATTGGGGATTAAATTGATGCTATATTTGCAATTGAAATGGCTATGTGTTAAATAGCCGATTTTTCTCCTTTAATTTTCTATAAAAATATTTAAAAAACGATTTTAAACAAATTAAAAGCATTGAGCTAATTAATAATATATAAACATTAATCCGAAAATACTGGAGATAATTTTATAAGTGTAAAATGCCATTAATCGTAATATAGGCTATAATTGCAGTTGTGTGCAATTTAGCGTTAAAAACACCAAATGAATTCGTAAAAATATGCAAAAAATTACCTTAATTATATTTTGGTGTAAGTGTGAGAATAAAATAAATTATTCACCAAAAATGATAATTTTGGGAATAATCATTGGATTTTGTTGTATTAAAATAGGCAATAAATTGGTTTTAAAAATCGCTAAAAATGCCAAAACTCTTGGGTGTGCTTATATATGCACAAATATGCTATTTTGGAAGTATTTTGGGTATAAAAATACTTAGGGAAAAATTGGGTATCAACAGCTGCCCCTCTTTACCCGGGAAGGATGAAAGAGTTGTCGGGTAAAGATATGATGGCCAATTTTGGCCGGAAGCGGCGATTTGAAAAGAATTTGACCGGGCTCTGGTTTCTGAGCTGCCTACATATCCCTGGTTTTACAGGAATCAGGTCGTATGTAGTTCAGGAACCATTGACGGAACATGCCGATGGAGATTCGAAAGAAACGGATACGATGTTTAGGTGGCAAGAGGTATTTTGAAACTTGATCGGCTGCGGGAACTGGAGCGGGATCGCTCCTGCTGAGACGAGCGTTGCTAGCCGGTGTACCTGCAAGTGAGCAATACGGGCGTATATCGTGCATAAACTTAAATGTGATGCAAGTTCCCATTGGACCATGAATGCTGTCTTTGGACGGTTAGGATGACGTCCTCAGACCATGATGTCCTGGGCCATGAAGCGCAAAATTACAGGATTCGCAGGCTATGAAATGATGTTCTTGGGCTATGATAATGATGCCTCCGAACCATGATGCCTTTGAATAATGATGTGCAGGATATAAAGCGGGTCCTCGGGCCATGGAATGGAGTTCTCGGGCTATGAAGATGATGCCTCCGAACAATGACGCCCTCGAATAGTTTGGCAATATTTCAGCCCATGAAATGCAAGATTTGGCGATATTTCAGCCGATGCAAAAAACGTAAATGGTGATATTTCAGCCGATGCAAAAAATGTAAATGGCGATATTTCAGCCGACGGATATTTAAATAAAGCAGGCGATGTTTCAGCCGATGCCAAGAAATGTAAATGGCGATATTTCAGCCGACAGAAATTTAAATAAAGCAGGCGATGTTTCAGCCGATGCAAAAATGTAAATGGCGATAATTTCAGCCGACAGAAGTTAAAAATAAGCAGGCGATGTTTCAGCCGGTGCCAAGAAATGTAAATGGCGATATTTCAGCCGACAGAAAGCGTAGGTATAGATGATGATGGAGATGAACTGGCGATCTTTCAGCCGATGTAGAATTTAAATAAAGTTTGGCGATATTTCAGCCGATTGCAAGACGTAAGTAAAGGTGGTGATATTTCAGCCATGCAAGAAAGATAAGGTGGCGGTATTTCAGCCATGCAAGTGGAGGTAGAGCTTAACCTCGGAAGGCAGAAAGGTAGCCTTATGCAGATAATGCAGGATGAGACAGTGCTTAGTCTCGAAAGGCAGAAAGGTAGCCTTATGCAGATAATGCAGATGGAGACAGTGCTTAGTCTTGGAAGGCAGAAAGGTAGCCTTATGCAATGCAGATAATGCAGATGGAGACAGTGCTTAGTCTCGGAAGGCAGAAAGGTAGCCTTAGATAATGCAGATGGAGACAGTGCTTAGTCTCGAAAGGCAGAAAGGTAGCCTTATGCAATGCAGATAATAAAAGGACGGATAGTAGTGAGATTTCTTAGCTGATAGCTGATTACGACATCGTGACTGCTGGGGAGGTTGTGTGCCGGTAACAATTACGAACAAGTGATGATTCTGAGAAGTTGCATTTTTGAGGAGCATGCGTACGTAAATTTTCCTAACCATATTGTAAGTCGAGTGCCTGCATCCAAAGAAATCGTGAGTTTTGTAAAAAAAAGGGAAAGGCTAGTTCGTTTTCCCTTGGCTTCCGGCGTTGCGTATCTTTGGGGTAGCGTTGCTAAACATCAGGAATTTGAACAATAGTTATGCACGATTTAGTAAATATAATATAAGTAGAAAATAGTTTTCTTTAGACGAACCAACGACTGCGACGTGGTTCAAGACATTGCAACCTCTCTTGCTCCTGAATTTTGAGGGTCCTCCTCAAAATTCTGCCCCAGTTTACTGGGCTGGCACTTCTGACGGCTGCGCTGAACGGCTGAAAAAATCAACTTCGGAATTTTGAGGGTCCTCCTCAAAATTCTGCCCCAGTTTACTGAGGTGGCATTCCTGGCGATGAATGGCTGAAAACTAACTTCGGAATTTTGAGGGTCCTCCTCAAAATTCTACCCCAGTTCCAATAGCAGGGAGGAAAAATGGAATTTTTATTAAATTGTGACTGAACCCATAGGGCTGCCTACGTATCCCCTCTTAAACGGGAATCAGGTCAGGCGTAGTTCAAATTACATCATCATAAGAAATCATAAGTGGTTGCACATAGTATCGTTTCACTGCATCAGAATTGATTGGCTTTGGCCAGACTTCTCCGTCGATTTATGCAAGAATAAGGGCTCCTCCAGTTAGAACCCGGTGAACCATGTACGGACCTTGCCAGTTGGGGGAGAATTTCCCCTTGGCTTCATCTTGATGTGGGAATATTTTCTTTAATACTAGCTGCCCCGGTGTAAACTTCCTTGGTTTAACTCTTTTGTTGAAGGCTCTGGACATTCTGTTCTGATACAACTGACCGTGGCAAACTGCATTCATCCTCTTCCCATCTATAAGGGCTAACTGCTCGTAGCGACCTTTTACCCATTCTGCGTCGTCCAACTCTGCTTCTTGTATGATCCTCAAAGAGGGAATTTCTACCTCGGCGGGGATGACCGCTTCTGTACCATAAACCAGCATGTAAGGAGTTGCTCCAGTCGATGTGCGGACCGTGGTGCGGTATCCCAGCAAGGCGAATGATAACTTCTCATGCCATTGTTTGTGACTTTCGACCATCTTCCTTAGTATCTTCTTGATATTCTTGTTGGCTGCTTCTACAGCTCCATTCATCTGAGGCCTGTAGGCTGTAGAATTCTTGTGTTTAATCTTGAATGTCTCACACATTGCTTTTATCAAGTCACTGTTGAGATTGGAACCATTATCGGTGATGATTGATTCCTGAATTCCGAATCGGCACACAATACGATCACGGACGAAATCTGCCACAACTTTCTTAGTCACTGCCTTGTATGACGCTGCTTCAACCCATTTAGTAAAATAATCAATTGCCACAGGATAAACCTGTGCCCATTTGATGCGGCAGGCTCGACAGGTCCAATGACATCCATTCCCCAGGCGGTATGGCCATGGTGAGCTTGTTGCAGTAAGCTCGTTAGGAGGCACCTTTATCATGTCTGCATGTATCTGACAGCGATGCCACTTACGAACATACTGGATACAGTTTGTTTCCATAGTCATCCAAAAATATCGTGCTCGAAGTATCTTCTTCATCCATCCATATCTGATGGTATGCGAAACAATCAACAAAAGACTGCAACTCACGCTTGGCGCAGTTGTCGATAAGAATGTGTATGTTTGGCAAGGGGAAGTCATCTTTGGGACTAGCCCGGTTAAGATCCCGGTAGTCGACACAGACTCTAACCTTCCCATCCTTCTTTGGTACCTGCACGATGTTGGCTAACCATGTTGGATATTCCACTACCCTGAGAACCTTGGCTTTGACTTGCTTAGTAACCTCTTCTTTGATTTTCAAACTCGTGTCGGGTTTGAATTTCCTGAGCTTCTGTTTTACCCGCGGACAGGTTGGATTTGTTGGCAGTTTGTGAGCTACAATGGACGTGCTGAGACCAGTCATCTCATCATACGACCAGGCGAATATGTCCTCGTATTCTTTTAAAAATTCTGTATATTCTTCCTTTTCTGACGGCGACAGGTGAACACTGATGCGAGTTTCTTTGACATTTTCTGTATCTCCCAAATTAATGACCTCAGTTTCTTCCAGGTTAGACTTAGGTCTATTCTCAAAATTCTCAATCTCTCTGACGACCTCTTCAAGTATTTCATCTTCTTCTGAGTCTATGTCCTTTTGTTGCGCTGTTTCGTTGCAAGTCACAATCGTTGGTTCATCATCAAAGTAAGTAATAGTAATGCTGTGTGAAAATAGAGTAAATGATAGAGAAAATAATAAGAGCGAGATATATGATAAACTGAAATGCTTTGATTAAATTCATGATTGTTTGGAACATCGGAGCTCTTTTCAAAATTAAAGACAATGCGGAAAAAAAATCAACTAGTAAATAGTAAAATGAGATGCACGGTGCTTTTGTTTAGCCTTGCTACCCCGAAGCTTTCTGGGCCCTGACGGTTCTAATTGACCAATTGCTGAGGCGGTCTCCTCGGTTCACCGCTTGTATGGAAGGGACTTCCTCCCCTTCCTCCTTGGAAAGAACACAACAACCCATATCATCATCCTCCAGAAACAGATTCTTCATGGCAGCCAATGCTTCATCTTCTTCTGACCCATATATAGTATTTGCCGGTTGGAAGGTCTGCTCCAGGCTAGGTATCGGAAGCTCCAATGGATAGTAGGGGCCGCGCCATGGTGGCGACCAGTTCTGGAATTCTTCCCAAGTATAACCGTACCCTAAGCCAAATGTAGTACCATGCTTCTTTAGTTTGATGGGCTCAGTGATCCCCTGGAGGTTTCTGCCGAGTCCCTTTCCAGGCTCGTACCCACACCACTTCAGGATACTTTCAATCTTGTTATCCCACCACTTATCCTTGTCTACAGCGTTGACCCTTTCAATGTGGTGGTATGTTTCTCCGCCTACTCTCCTTCTGCCTCCAATCATTGGGATGGTCTGATGACTATATATGGGGTTACTACCATCGCCATAAATAATCACCTCCTGGTGATTCCATTCGAATTTCACTACCTGATGCAGGGTCGATGCTACAGCTCCAGCGGCGTGGATCCAGGGCCGTCCTAACAGCATGTTGTAGGATGCCGGGACGTCTATTACTTGAAAGTCGACGTCGAACCATGTTGGCCCCATTTGTAAGCACAGGCTGATTTCTCCAATAGTAGATCTCTGGGATCCATCGAAGGCCTTGACATTGATAGCCCCATCTTTGATCTCGTGCAGGCTTTTTCCCAAAGTTTTGAGAGTTATCAGCGGATAGATGTTGAGGCTGGATCCTCCGTCGATCAGGACCCTAGTGATGAAATAATCCTCGTATTACACGGTGATGTGCAGTGCCTTGTTGTGGCTCAATCCTTCCGGCGGCAGCTCATCTTCGTGGAAGGTGATTTTATGGCTCTCCAGCACTTGCCCTACCATATTTGCCATTTCACCCCCAGTTATGTTGCTGGGCACATAAGCTTCACTCAGTATTTTCATCAGGGCATTTTTATGAGCGTCAGAGCTCTGTAGAAGAGCTAGGATAGAGATCTGTGCCGGTGTTTTGTTCAACTGCTCAGCGACTGAGTACTCCTTAGCTTGTATTTTTCTCCAAAGATCGTCGGGCCCAGTTTCAATAGGCCGTCCTGGGACTTGCTTACTGGATTCAGCTAAGTGTTCTGGGGTGTAAACCCTCCCTGTTCTGGTCATTCCTTGCGCATCAATTATTTCTCTTATGTTGCTCTTCCCTTTTCTCCTAGCTTCGGCTGTGTAATCCCAGGGTATGGCATTTGAGTGGAACGGTGTTATGTCCGACATTGTCATAGGAATAGGTACCCTTGGTGGTAACACAGCAACTTCAAAGGGTGCAGGTGCTTTTGGAACTCCAAATTCGACCTCAATTGGCCCGAGCGCCTTTGCAGAAGGAGGCGCTTCAAATTCGAGAGGTATAGACATGTTTACTTCATCGTCCCTGGAGGGCTGATTCTGCACAACAATTGAGTTAAGTGTAACTGTTGGTTTTTTTGGTTCATCGCCTTCAGCAATCAAACCTATCGACCCCTTGGGATTCCAATCATCTTCGATCTCGATCATGTGAATGTCTCCACCTTTGTGGTTAGGAAGAGGGTTGTTGCGAACATTAGGAGCAGGATCCTTTGCTACTATGACCTTATTGTCGATCAGGGTTTGAATCTTGTCCTTCAATGAGCGACACTCGTCAAGGGTGTGTCCCTTCATGCCGGAATGGTACGCATAAGTCTTATTGGGGTTGACCCACTGGGAAGGATTTTCTGGAGTTTTGGCTGGGATAGGAGTGACGTAACCAGCAGCTTTAAGTCTCTCGTACAGCTGGTCAATTGGTTCGGCGATGGCTGTGTATTGTCTGGGAGGTCTGCAGTCAAAATTTGGCCTAGGTCTAGGGAAATTTTGGCAGGTGGGGGGTGATTGGTAGTGAGAGGGTTGAGCATTATAAGCTTGGTAGACAGGTGTTGGTTGAGGGTATCTGGGTGAGGTGGGTTGATATGTAAGAGGTGGAGAGGATTGGTAAACGGGAGGTGGATTTTGATAGGAGGGTGTGGGTGCTTGGTAATTTGGGAGGGCTGATATGTAAGTGGAGGTGATGGGTAGGTGTGGTATTTTGGTGGTGATTTGGCTCCCTGTGCGACCATTACGACACTCACATCCTTCTTCTTAGACGTGCCACCAGACTGTAGAGCCTTGTTGGTAGCCTGCAGTGCCTCAAAATTAGTAACCATACCGCTTTTAATGCCTTCCTCAATCCTTTCTCCTAGCTTGATGATGTCGGAGAATTTCTGGCCCTCTATCAGCATCAACCTCTCATAATATTGTGGATCCTGAGCTCGGACGAAAAACCTATTCATCTGTTCTTCTTCCAAGGCCGGCCTGACCTTAGCAGCCTCTGATCTCCAACGAGTATCATACTCGCGGAATGTCTTTGTAGGTTTCTTCTTCAAATTCTGGATGTAGAAGACATCTGGCGCATTTCTGTATTGAATCTGAACCTGTCCATGAAATCGGACGCCATCCCTACCCAGCTTGTCCACTTCTTGGGATCTTGGCTAATGTACCAAAATAGAGCATCACCTTTCAAACTTCTCATGAAGAGCTTCATGCGAATCTTTTCATCTCTTCCGATGCCGACCAACTTATCACAGTATGTCCTCAAATGGACTCTGGGATCTCCTGTTCCATCAAACATTTCGAACTTGGGAGGTTTGTACCCCTCCGAAAGTTCAACATCTGGCTAAATGCAGAGGTCTTCATAATTTAACCCCTCGATACCTTTGTTACCTTCCACGCCCTGGACTCGGCTGGTCAATTTCTTGAGTTCTGCCGCTAAGTTCCTGATAAGGGAGCTTTTGTTATCAGACTCTGGTGCATTTGAGATTGGTTGAGTATAATGGGGTACAGTATCCACATAAATAGGAGTGTTGTGGAGATGGTTATTTGTGGTGTTCAGTGGCTCGGGAATGAGTAGTGGAGTGTTGTTGGGAGTGTGGCATGTGTTGCAATGTTGAGTATGAGTGGGTTGTATCTGTGGTTGTGGGGTGTTCTGTGGAGATGCGGGATTCTGATCATTGGGAAAGCTGACATCCGGGGTAGTGAGGGAAAATGATAAGTTTGCCAAGTTCCGAACTTGGTCCAGTTCTTCCTGATATTTCAACAACTTCTGCTCAAGTTGGGCGGCACTTTCCTTGGAAACCTGAATACCCTGGGAAGTCTCTACCCTTTCAACCGAATTCTCCTTCTTGATGTTACCCAAGTCTTCCATTTTTCCTTTGTTCTTGTTTCTGACAGGACTCGGAGGAGAAAGAGGTGGAGGGCCCTTAGATCTTGTGGAGTAGGATGATGATGCCAGAGTGCACGAACTAACCTTTGGGGAGGGGAATAAAAATAAAAGAAGAAAAAACAAAAGGTAACAAGTTAGTGCAGGTTATGAGGAAAAATATTGCAATATTTAAACACGTTGTGCGAAAATGTAAATCGTGTCCTAACTTTTGGTGCCTCGTTGTGCCCGAGGTAGGCCTAGCGACAAATAGTTTTGGAGAACTTATAATGCTAAATACCTCATTTTATTGATAGAAATAAGACGAATCCAAAACGACTCTAAATAATAGGAAGTAAGATATCACTATTGGCCATTGGCCTTATTACATCACTAAAGTAAAATAAAAGACTCCTAACTATTTTGTCCCAGAAGGACCTTCCCTAGGTTGAATGCTCTCGCTGATCAAATCTTCCAGCTCGCGTAGGTTCTCCAGTAAAAATGCCTTTGCCAGGCGTTCTCCTTCGTTTCCCTCAGCATTCTGGCAGTCGGTGACTCTCTTCCTCACTTTTCCTTGCAATTCCAGCAGACTGTATTCCAGATATTCCAGCTTTTCGCTAGCCTTGATGACCCTCTCTTTCCATTCATTGATTTGGTCACTCGATGGGAGATTCCTCCACCAGGTCAGCAAGAGTGAGGGCGTGCTAACCATACCGAAGTTGGGGACCTCATGCCTCATTTTCTGTAAAACAAAGCGTTAGGCCCTTACCCCCACCGGACTTGACTATTTAAACCAATAATTAGCATAAATCGCATTTGGTTCTCCAAATAAATGCACAAAACATGGAGGTGTCCGTTTGGGTTTCAAGGAAACCCGGTGGATTTTGGACAAGGCTATCTTAATGAGTTATTATGTGGACAACATAACTGACTCGGCTAGGTTTGACCATGATGCATGTACGGTTTTAATGGAGTAAGGTTTCTATTGGGGTATTAGACAGGTACCCTTGAGCGGACAACTCAAGAGGGAAAGGCATGGAACCGTCGACTGCACCGCTGACCGACTGGTTTTAACGCAAATATGCCTTTGCCAAATTCAGGGGGTGATAGTATTGGAAGAGCGCAACTACTCATTATAAGCGTTGCTATAGTATTTGTTCGGCACGAGTGGAATATGATATAGAAGATGCAGTTTACAAGAATGAAATAAATTGACATGTATTTTCACGTTCATACAATAAAGTTTACAATAATTGCTCAAAATTACAACAGCATTGACGGGAAAGCAGTAAATGAAAGTAATTAAAGCAAAAGAAACAAGTCAGTTTCAAATAAAGGCATTAAACAAAAGCAATAAAAGAAAGCAATAAAGTCACATATAGCATGCAATGGTAAAAGCCTAAAGAGTCCCCAGCAGAGTCGCCATGCTGTCGACGCCCCCTTTTTCCCTCCCTCCAACGAGCAAGAAATCGGGTTTACGACATTTAGGAAAGACAACTCTATTCCCGTTTGGGATTGGGTTTTGGATTTGGAGAGTCGCCACCTAATGATTATAGTGCATTAGGACACTTTAAGAAAGAATTTGAGATGAAAAACCAGAGTTCGGGTAAGGGCTAGAAATTATCTCGAGGGGAAGGTGTTAGGCACCCCTCTAGATCCACTAGTGTGGTTCCCGGCCATGCTACAACTGTGACTTTAAATACAAACAACAAGTAGACAAGCAAGCATTGCAAATACGAGGAAAACTTTCACATAATGGTTGCAAATAAAAAGTACAAAAGGTTACAAAAATACTAGAATTTGGAAGAAAGTAGTTTTATAATTAAAGAAAAGATATATGAGTAAAGGGGAAGGGGTCAAATAATTGATGCAAGTAACTTAAAAGAAGTGAAAGAGACGGAAGTTTAGGGAGAAACAATACTAAAATTCAGACAGTTAAAAGAGAGATTTTTTGATAGGTGCAAGGAATTGAAGTAAAAGAAGAGAAACTGAAAACTGAACAGCTTTAAAAATTCTGGAACAAAAATAACAAAGAGGGAGGGGAGTCCTAGGTTTATAAATCACATGGATCATCCACACAACACCGGTACCCAATTGTACGCATAGTGTTATCGTGTGATCATCATCTCCATGTCTACCCTTCCCTACCCCGTTAAGGTATTAAAGCGCGGAATAGTATCGTTACTTATTGCATGCTATTACCCATCCCAATCCTATCAGTCCCGGAGGCAAATGGACTACTAATCCTAAAGGGAGAGGGGTTTGGGGGCTTTTTAGAAGTTTTCAAAGGACAAAATGCTAAGGCGTCAATCAAAAACACGTAATGCAAATAAAGGGGAAGCAGACAAGCAAATAGGGCTCAATTAAGATAAAAGTCATAGAGTTTAGCATGTCTTACACGTACTGATTTGGTCTTAATTAAATAATGCGACGAGCGGATGGTTCAACGCATATTTTTTAGACGGAAAGTCTACATTAGGCTCGCTCGAATGCAGTTGACTAAAACCGATCTGATTGATTAATTAATCCTTTTGTCTAAGTGTTGGATAGAACTAGGCATGCTATCTACTGATTTTAGAAATAATGCAAACTGATTATAGAAAAAGGTTACCAGTTTTAACAGAACAATACGAGTTCAGCAGTTGACGTAGCTTCTATTCAGGTTCGAGATTTCCTATAGGCATGCTCTCTATATGTTTATTGATTTTTGACAACTTTTCAGACGTTAACAGAAGTCCTATGAACATGGTATTTATATGCAGCTTTAATTATTAAACCTACGAATTGTTTGCATGATGACGCTTATATATGCAGAGATGCGGAAGTCTATAGGCAGTATTTCTATATGTGAATTTGCAGAACAATTAGAAGTTAATCCTATAGGCAGGATATCTATGTGTGAAGTTGCAGAAATCAGAAGTAAAACCTATAGGCAGGATACCTATGTATGAAATTGCAGAAATCAGAAGTTAACCCTATAGGCATGATATCTATATGCTTTATTGCAGAAATTAAGTGTCGAATCCTATAGGCATGTTTTCTACGCGTGGAGTTGCACAAATCGTAAATAAATCCCTATAGGCATGATTTCTACCCTTGGTGCATAAAAGTAAACCCCATCCCCCTTTTTACTAAATCCCCGAGTTTATACAATTATTACAGCCCAAAAGAATAAAACTGGAATTAAAAAAGTACATCAGGAATCATCAGCTACATCCGAGCAGCCTAATTCAGACGTCTAATAATATGAGATTGAGCCACTTCCGAGATCCAGATTTCCAAGCCCTATCTCATCTAGGGTGTTTCAGAAAANGCACAAAACATGGAGGTGTCCGTTTGGGTTTCAAGGAAACCCGGTGGACTTTGGACAAGGCTATCTTAATGAGTCATTATGTGGACAACATAACTGACTCGGCTAGGTCTGACCATGATGCATGTACAGTTTAAACGGATTAAGGTTTCTATTAGGGTATTAGACAGGTACCCTTGAGCGGACAACTCAAGAGGGAAAGGCACGGAACCGTCGACTGCACCGCTGATCGACTGGTTTTACCGCAAATACGCCTTTGCCAAATTTAAGGGGTGATAGTATTGGAAGAGCGCAACTACTCATTATAAGCGTTGCTATAGTATTTGTTTGGCACGAGTGGAATATGATGTTGAAGATGCAGTTTACAAGAATGAAACAAATTGACATGTATTTTCACGTTCATACAATAAATGTTTACAATAATTGCTCATAAATTACAACGGTATTGATGGAAAGCGGTAAATGAAAGTAATTAAAGAAAAAGAAACGAAAGAAACAAGTCAGTTTCAAATAAAGTCATTAGACAAAAGCAATAAAAGAAAGCAATAAAGTCACATACAGCATGCAATGGTAAAAGCCTAAAGAGTCCCCAGCAGGGTCGCCATGCTGTCGACGCCCCCTTTTTCCTCCCTCCAAAGAGCGAGAAATCAGGTTTACGACATTTAGGAAAGATAACTCTATTCCCGTTTGGGATTCATAAGGTAGCAAATAAATAACAAGTGACTGACAGGGTGCATACATAGATAAACATTAATTTACAAGGGAACGTATTACAGCATGCTAGTAACATATCTTGGCTACAGAAACATGAGTAGAAGTAGACGGGAATGACAAACTGGAGTAATTAAAGAAAACATATTGTTGTTGAGGCTTGTAAATTAACTAGAACATATCAGTAGAGAAGCAAAGTGCAAAAAGGTAAAGCAAACACAAGTCCACAGTCTAGCCTTGGCTTTCAGCCGGCTAGGCAAAGCAACAACACAAGTAGTAGTAAAGAAAGAGAGAGTTTTAAGAGTAAGTGTGTATATTTTGAACTCAAGTTGTTCGTGTCTGTTTAAAGAAAAGAGGGTAGGGTATTTATAATTTTGAAAACGAGTGGAGAATACGATAATAAGTAAAGTTTTAACCAAATATGGAAACAATCACAAGTCACAATCAATTAACACAAGACTTCCCTTTAATCAAGGGATTATTGTTCAAACGGATACTAACAGGGTCAAGATAAGGAAAGAAAATCAGTCTTTAAGCAGAATGGTTGTTGCCATAAAAGGAGCAGTAAAATCATACAATAGGTGTTTAAGTCTAAGTACAGGAATGTAATTATTTTTGGAAAGGATCTGGTAAGGCCAAACAAAGAGAAAGAATCAATTACCCCTTAACAGGCGAGTAAAAATCAAAATTTCACAAAGGAAAAGTATTGAAAATCAATCACGAGTTTGAGAATCAATCACAGAAGGGACTCAGTATATAAATGAAGTGCACAAGTAATAGACATGTGAGGCCAAGTTATGGTAAAATAACAGCATGTAGTAGTAACTAAAAAGAAGACATTCGAAGCATGATAGTCAAGTTTCAGTGTTTAACAATAGAGAAGAAGATCAGAAGCATGCAAAGAGTTGAGTGGAAACCATAGTTGAGTTTGACAGGTAGTAAGAACTCAGAACCAAAAGAGTCACATGAAGAAAAGAGAATTGAAGCACATTGCAATTTCAACAGACGAGTTGCACAAATAATTTCAAAGAAATCGAATAGTCCCCAAAGAAACTAGGGTTTTCGAAAATCAATCGAGCTTAGAGGAGATAAGCAGATAAACAAATAAACAGATTCAGAGTCTCGGATAAACCCCAAATATTAGGGGTTTCAACATGCTAACTCAGATAGAAAACAACACAAACAAAACACAGTAAAACATGTCGAGAATCAGAGAAGAGATTCGAAATAACTTAACCTGAACCCTAGTTGAAGAATAAAGAGTTTCTAAAAGCAAA